>NC_052107.1:2119976-2150197 GCF_012273895.1 Zerene cesonia
ATTATTTAATATGACAGTAACGGATTGCTTTTATTTATGTTCTTACTATGATAAAGAAACACAATTTTTTTCGCTTGTGAAGGTAAGAAATTTATGTCATTTTACTTCCGTTAAAAAATATTCAATAAATCAACTAAATTTATTAACAAAAGCTGATTTATATAACAGTACTAGCGGGTAGCCCCGGCTTCGCCCGTGTTACATATATGGTCTATATGTAGCACATACATCCAACGGTGAAATAATTTTTAAAATATATCCAATAGTTCTTGTGATTAACAAGTTCAAACAGACAAGCAAATTCTGCTATACATTATTAATTTATTAATACAGAGGTTTAGGTAACACCTCATCAGTCCATCACAATGATATTTAATAGCAAATATTTATTTACAATAACAAATTATGTAAGCTCATCAAGACAAGAATAATTTTAATTAAATTAAACAGACAAAAGGTTGATTGGGCATTTGCAATTAAGCTCCTCTGAAGAGTTAAAGTCATACCGAGTTTAGGCAAGTCTTAATTAAAACCTTTGTCTCGCGTTTACGAGTCAAACTCAAATAAAATACAAGAATTTCAAAGGTACTTTTACAAAGATGTAATGGGATTAACATAGCCGTGTTTGTTACAACCTTGTCAAAGAATCTAATTTTGATAACTTTTTTTAATCGCCGAAGGCATCGTTATTTCTTGTAAATTTAACATTAGCTTATATGTGTTTACATGTGGACGGATTATCAATATCGTTCTAAGAAATTTTGAAAGAATAGAAAAAATTCGAACACGAACCCGCGTTTTTTTTGTCTAACCGTAGCAACATTGCGTTTTTGCGTAACCGTTTATTCTTTCAAAATTTCTCATTTAAATTCAATATCGTCCTCTCATTCAATGTGGTAGGATGTCAGTCATTATTCTAAACATTATTTGATGCACATTATCAAAAATTGGTTCGGTCCCGACTAAATACTTTACTTATTTATATTATATGTATATAGAGTACAATAAACATTATACTAGGAGCTGCGCCAGGCTTCACGCGCGGAAGAACTCGCAGTCAAAAATATATCTATAGCTTAGGTTCTATCTGTTACATAACTACATCACTATCAAGTGTCATCAAAATTCATTCAGTGGTCTTCGCGTTAAAGAGTGACAAACATACATTCATACATTTTAAAAACTTTCGCGTTTTTATTATCTGTAAGTAGGATTATGTTCATCGATTGAGAATTGGTGAAAAAGAAAGATAAAAAATCGAAGGAGTAATGTCACATTTTTAACTAGATTTATTTATTATTTTATTATGCAATCGTTAAAACCCGTCTTTTTAGAATTAATTGTTATTAAATTCCTTTGTAACAACGAGCTCTAACCAGGGAAAACCGGTTTTTATTTATTTAATTATTTTTACGACGTGTGATGTGATCTTTACAGGAGGAACCCAATACGATATTGACTCATACTATAACTAATACAAAAAAAATCCAACCTAACAAATTATGCAATAATATAAAATTTTAATAAGGATTAATTGTAAAATACATAATTTATTCTTTTTCATAATAAATTTAATAATTTATTCTTTCGACAAACATCAGAATACATTATGCTTCTTCGTTGTCTTGTGGCATAGACAAGATTTGAATTCTTTAACGACTGAACCCCCTCCTCTTAAAGATAAAAACATTAAATTTCAAGCAGGCCTACCGCCTATATCACTTCTTTTTTATTTATTTAGTCTACACTATTCCACTGCACAATTTAGTACAGTTTTTTTATATATTACTTTTTCTTCAAGTTCATTATAAAGGTAAGGGCTTTATGTATCTCTACTTATTTCACTTTCATAAACCCGCCCCCAAAACTGAAGTCTGACTCTGCCCTTGATTGGACAACAAATATAAATATATTATTATAATCAGATTGTACGTATTCAATACACATAGTCATTAAGGATTCAGATGATTTCATTTAATAAAGATTCGCTATTTGTATTTGGGAGGAATCTGAGATAAACGACGATTCGTTATGAATTCCATATAAAGTCACGTATTCTTCTATAGTATTATTCTTTTGAAAGCGAATTAATATTGACGGTATTTCGATAAGAGAGCAATAAAAATAATCACCGAGGTCTTGATTTTTAACACCCTTTTATCTTAATCTGTATGTTTGTACTCGTATGACTGACTCCTTTAAACTCGATTTAGAGACACTTTAAACGTACTGATTTATTTCAAACTTTTTAAACTTAACAAATGATAGACAATACAACAGTTTATATTATTACCCTGATTAGGATCGCCAAGATTAAAAAGAATAGTATTCTCATTGTGCAATTGAGTTAAACAAACGGAAGTCCAGTCTAAAAACGAACTCAATGTTACCATGTTGTTTCAATTTGTATTTAGAACCCTTGTCGGCGTTTTCTTTTTAATATTTAAAGACACAAAGCGCCCTTTTTTGCGGCCATATCATGGCGTTGATTAAAGAGCTTTGAACCTTTCTAGAAGAGTGTATTAATAGATATAAATATATGTATGCAAAAAAAAAAGAAATTTCTCACCCTTCCAATTCTTTATTAATTTATCCTATCTTCACAGTGATATAAAAATATTGTTTTATGCCAGAAAAAGTGCGTCCCTATAGCTATAATATTTACAATCCACTCAACGTACCCACTACGCCGTGAGAGCAAAATTTGTTATGCAAAAACCGTCATAGATATTCTGCATGTACACTCATGTTTTTATCTATACTTTTTTAAAGGTTTTGGCTTGGCTTGGTTTTAAAATCTTATAGGAACAATGTATCTGTTTATATGAAGTATAAATTCGTAGTAGTTTAGTGATATCCCGTGTCCTTTTGGGGCATAGGGCAAATGCAATATGCATCGTGTCATTGTTCGATTTTCTTGGCGTACAAGTAGGTGATCAGTTTACTGTGTCCTGCTAGGCACAGGCAATTTTTGGTCCAAGTCTCCAGGAAACCTTCGGGAACCAAACCCAGGATGCATCGGTCCTGCGCTCATGTGTTAACCAATGCACAAAGGAGACGGTTAGGATAAATTGGTAACCTTGTCTGTATGTACTAAGCCAGCCTAGTAATATATTTTGTCTCTGTACCAAATTGAATCCTGATCCGATCAGCCTTTCAAGATAAAACTGCTTGAAAGGGTCTTTTTTGCTATACCTATATCCATCCAGGCAACATTTCGTGTTTATAATATTAGTACAATTTATAGAATCCAAAAATATTTCCAACTGTATCAGTCTAAAAAGCACTGTTCCAAAAAATAATAATTTGTATATATAAATTTAAAACAGCCGGAATAAAGAAAACGACTAAAACAGTTTGACCTAAGTAACCAATGCACCGTAATACGTCAAAGAGGTCAATCTCAACTGGTTTATCGTCCAAACAGGTCGCCAGTATTTTTATACAGCGACGAACGAAAGCACTCGACTCTGAGGGCTAATTGACGCCGCCTGTTACGATTGATAAGACCCTTTATGCGAACCGCGCACACGCTGTATTTATTGCGCAGATAAACTTCGAGTGGTCTATTTGCAAATCGACTTTACGCATTTCAACTACTGGACTTGAATTTTATCTACTTATAAATGAGACTGGCTGCTTTTTGTTTTATTAATACGGTCGTGATACGATATTTATCTATGTTACACTTTTTAGTTTTCGCTTATTTCTATATCATGGCCGTGATTCAATGCAAAAGCTGATCTTTTTTTTACCTACTTTTCTTGTGCACTTCTTAATATTGTAAGGAAGTGAACTGTTCAAACAAATTTCCATTATAATTCAATGAAATTTATAAATCGATATTCATAGACTCAACCAAGAAAATAAGACTCCATATTCTTTTCATATTATTATTAGAAACATAAACATAAATCTTCTCATTTTGTATGTCTATAAATTTAATCTTCTCGAGCAAATATAGTAAAATCATTGTTCCCACTTTTTAGTCTGTGGCTTGAGGTTTTGGGCGTCTCGTAATAATTAAGCGGATTTCAAGACAACAAAAGGTTGGGATTACGTCGAATAAACCGACGAATATATTTCTTTTGCTCTATTGTTCAACTTACCCTCAGTTATTTACAACAAATCGGTATATAATCGTATAGAATTTACTTACTTTTAATATAAAATATAAATAATTGACATATATATTAGACCAAATAACATGTAGGTATATCAGACGTATAACATAATGATATTAAAATGACATAATGTCTGCTTGAGTTCAGTTATGATCTTCAGACCAAATTATGTTTAATGATTATTACAATTAACGTCAATTATCCTTTGTCTCACGATTTTTTCAATGACAACAAATACACACGAAAGGGCCTGTCAGATATGCCTTACTAATCTATCAGTTTAGCTCTATTAATTCCCTAATTTGTGGTGAAGAAACTGGCAGCTGAAGGAAGAATCCTTCCCTAAAAGTTTGCTAATAAAAAGGGGTTATTAACAAATCTTGCATGTGTTAAACTTGGTAGGTCCATTAGGAATATTACACCGCTATAAAGATTATTTCAAATATTTTTTTACGATTATGGCAACCCAGATCACGAGCAGATAGTAAAAGTTATTTTTATAGTGGCAATCAAATCTACCGACTTTTAATGTAATATGTGGCAATATGAAATTATAAAGAAATAACACATGGCGATGTCAAAATTATTTTTTTGCCCCGTAAATACAAATTCGGTTTTTGTGACATAAAATATAATGAAAATTACAATATATGGTATATTCTGTCATCCGTCATCCGATTTCATTATTATATGATATAAATGGACAATAAATGAATGGATATAATTAGCCTTTCCATGACAATTTTTACACTAATATTGTAAATAGAAAGCTTTTGTATGATTGTAACGTTTTCACGCATAAACTACTGGACCGAATTCAAATATTCTTTCATCATCACAAAGCATACAACTTTACTGATTGACATAGGCTTTATGTGAACCACAAATGAAGCCGGGGCGAACAGCTAGTATAGAATATTTTGAGACAATGCAACGTCATAAATTAGCATTTTTTTGTAGGTTATAACTTATATTTATGTAAACGCTTAAATTTAAACTTTAATTGCTTAAAACATTGTAACGCTATAAGTGACCGTTGTTTATTCGTAGATTTTGCGTACCTCACAGAGTCTTGTCTGGGTCGCATCGATCCCTTGAAGACCCTTTCAAAATAGTCCTTATGGAAATTACAATGAATCTCATTTAGTGTTAAATCCTTTTGGGTAATACGTTTTTAATCTATCCTATAAGAATGAATGGAAAGATTATAAATTCACTGGATGCATGTTTGTTTTTATTTATCTAACACTAGCGGACCGCCCCGGCTTCGCCCGTGATACATATACAGCCTAAAGCCTTCCTCAATAAATGGGCTATCTAAAAAATTAAGGCGTTCAAACAAATAAACTCTACAGCTTTATAATATTAGTATAGATAACCAAAAAAACGTATAATATATATAATAATTGATATACATCATTTGTAGCGTTTCCTCATTTCATTTTTTTAGTAACTATGAAAATATTATACACTAATATCATAAATGCAAAAGTGCGTTGTGGTTTGTATGCTTTTTTTTTACGCGTCGCAACAGAGCGATTTTATGATTCGATTATCAGTGACATAGGTTTTTAGGACTTTATAACGTGTTTTAACATCTAATTACCATAAGAATTTCAATTCAAACTGTAAAAGCATTTATGTATGGAAGTGTAATGATTAAACTATGAGCAAGTATCATTAAATAGCATTGGAATAAAATGTGAATTTAATTCACTCTTTTTTACCCAGATTAGGCCTGACGCACGACGGCGAAGGTCAGTGTGAAACAGATGGTCTAAAAGGCTCTGTGATGGCTCCGACGGTGCTGGCAACTCTTCACAATTACGCCTGGTCTTCTTGTTCCAGAGAACAGTTCCACAAAAAGACCAAGTAAGTCACTATACAATTGATTGATTTATACTAATAATCCTCAGCTTTTTAGCAGACAAAACTCAAAGGAAAAGATAGACAGTCCAAGATGTCATTTCCTTTCTCGGGTCTCAACTATCTTTGTATAAAATTTCATTCAAATCTATAATAATTGTATCAGTAGATATTCCTTTACAGCAGAGCGTCGAAGTATGTTTGTTTGGTACCTATGAATTACGACACTACTCACTGTAACTTAGTTCAGTTTCTTAATATTAACAGAAACAATTTTATGCCAAAGTATATGTGCAATAAAGGTATATATTTGTTTCATTAAATTATTATTACACAAGTTACTTTTAATTATTCTTAATTTTCAGTTTTATAGTATAGAAATGCTTTATAAATAATATAATTTTAAAGAATAGAAAAGAATTGATCAGGAAGCGAGATTAGAAGGCCTAGCCTCTCGCCCACCCGGGATCACGGGCAGGCTAGGCGAGGCGAGGCGAATCCCGCCTGAAGATCAAATTTTTTCTATTTTTTTTAAATTTTCACATATAACACTTTCATGTAGAAAACTGTGGTGCCTCCACCAACGGAGCCACGATGATGGTGTTGTATTGGGCGGTGCTAAAGAGTTATCAAACTATGTGTTTACAATGGACGAGCAGTGTAGAACTGAATTTGGAGAGGGGTAAGTTGGAATAGTACTGAACATAGTATTTTAAATGTGGTGTCCGCTTATATGTGACAATTTTATTGTTTAATCCACTGTTTAATATGCAAATTACTCAAAAATGGAGTTTGTTAAATGCAAACAAGTAATTGTTATTTTAATTTGTAATGTTAAAATCATTTCTGTTCTTCATAAACTTCTCAGTATTTCGTTTTTGTAATTAGTTGCTCACGTATGTTTGTTCTGTGGTAAAATATCAATAAAATCCGAGTAATAAATTGCAATATCGTATGTCACTTTTGACATATTTACTAATTACTTCGTAGAAATGTCCAGTCTGACATAAAATATTGAACATTGAATAAATCTTATTTTTGAGCAAAAACAACATTACCGTTAGCGTAATCCGTAATTGTCTTGCAGTAAAATCTTTTATTCATACATTCATACCAATAAAAATAAATAATTTGACCATGAATTTAAACTGTGATTTATCTGACAGACACTGGCTGAATATCTAATTTATAATTCACCAAAATAATCAATAAAATTCACAAATACTGTTAATAGAAATAGCCCAGAAAAGCTTTTCATCCAATCACTTAAACGTTCCGCTAAAATATGTACAAAACGTGTTCAAAACATAATATTTACAGAGTGTTGTTTATTTTGAATAACATCGCCAGTTATTTCACAGGATTATTGCCTAATGTAAATATAGTTTTTGCGACGCAATATCTTATAGAAATTTGCTTGTTTTGTTAAACTATGTGAATATTTTGTTGAAAATTATATTAGTGTAATAACTGAGTGATTGGAAATTAGTTTTGATTGTAATTGTTGAACATTAAATGAATTGCTTAAATTATTTTGTGTTAGATTGAAGAACTGAAAAATAACCACTATTTTAAACCTTGTAGCTCGTCATATATTTAATTAATAAAATTGTAGTAATATCAAAAAATATAGTTAATAAAGGAAATCGAAACATTCTACTCTTAAATTCAATCTCTAAGCAGAAATTTGGTTAAAAAAGGGGCTATTCCACAAAAATGCGAATATCCGCTAATCCTGCACGAGGCGGACGAAACACGTGGAAACTCTGAAGATAAAGTTATTACCGTCTTTATGTCAGGAGGGTGAGCCATAAAGCCGTCATCTGATTTTATAGTGAAAGGCTTAGATAGTAGGTCTACGATCAACCCTGTAACTGAGTTTTTTTAATTTAGATGAAATTTGAAATATTTTTAAAGAAGATTCATATATATTTTTAAAACGACGTCTGTTTTACGTAAACTTTTTAAATTAGGGTTTCCTGATAAAGGTCACTTTAAAATGAAGTTAATTATAGTTTCAATCCTGACACATACATTCACATTGTATACACGATTTATAGAAAATGACAAAGTGCAGAGAGATACGGCTTCATAATAAAAAGAACTATTGATCTCTGAACGATTTTTATTAGACAGAATAATAAGTTCGCATCCTTGAGAAGTCAGTCACGTATTAATATGAAGAAAATTGTGTTCAATTTGATCTTCCAATATATTTTAGTTCTAGTCTTTACAGAGTCGGAATTTCAGTCTCAAAAATCGCAATCATACTTACTGTTTTCTTTAGAATTTAGTGATTGTTGTATATTCCTTTTTTTTTTTGTAAACCGACCATTAAATAAATAAACGAAAATATTGAAATTCTCCTACAATTTGACAATGTTATCAATGCGAAATGAAACCAAACGAACCTATAATTCAAGACGAATAATTAGAAAGACAATATTTGAGGAAAATAAATATGCCTATTCGTCTTCCAAATGTTCCTTTACAACATAAGTGCGCACGTCGGAGTGACATCTTGAATACATATGGAGATTTTTCCGATAATTTGGTCTCGTAGCATTCAATACATGCCAAATTCAGAGCAACTGTTTTTCATAGATTACCATATTTATTTGTAGGCAATTAAGGATAGAAGTAATGTGCTGGGAAGGTTGAGGAAATAGATCCTCGTCACTTACCATACGAAACAGCATTTGCATGCTACTATTTCACGCCGCTCTTCAGTGTGGGTGTGGTATTTCGCAGCTGCGAAATGGAGTATTTCGTGCCGAATAGTACTCGACTTTAACATTCAGAAACTGTATACTATACCTTATTAGTTAAAGTTTCAAAACTATCACACAAAGAATTTAAGTCAACAATTTGTTATATTTTATTTCCATCTCTATTTCCCAACAATAAACCAAACAAAAACATCCAAAAGCCACGGCGTTAACACGTTGTTTGAAACATTAAAAGAATCCTGAAATATGCGCTTTGAAACGGAGCTCTGCTGTTAACAGCTCTTTGGCACTTAAGTACGCAATCATTCTCGTCTTACCTACGGGACGTAATAGTCAGAAATTTCACGATTTTCATACATTTTCACTATTAGCTAAAGGATAGTGGAT
Source organism: Zerene cesonia (assembly GCF_012273895.1). NCBI lineage: Eukaryota > Metazoa > Arthropoda > Insecta > Lepidoptera > Pieridae > Zerene > Zerene cesonia. The sequence continues at coordinate 2,129,083 of NC_052107.1, forward strand.
AGCGGTGCATTCACGAAGATATATACTTGTACTTTTAGTTACGTATTAGCTACTAATATATATTTTAAATACTGGTAGTATCATCACACTATATGAATGTACATAATGTACTAACATGTTATTATATTAAAACAAATTGGATGAAATATATAGAATGTGTACATTTATTAATGTTAAAACTATCGACTTACAAAGCACTATACAATTTGTGTAATTGTACTAAAAAAGGCAGAAGCTATTCTAAAAGGAGGGATCGAATACTTTACTTTTTTTCATACTTTGGGAAAAGCTTCTGATAGTATTTGATATAATATCGAAGTTTTATCAATAATGAGTAAGTTACTATACAAGTACTATGCACTTGTAGTGCAATAATTATATAAGAGGAAGTTTACAAGTGATTATCAGTTCACAATGACCTCTTTCCACTATGATATATAATAATTACACACAATAAATATTTCATATACACTTTTTCTTTACTTGTTTCCTATAGTTCGTAGTAGTCGTAGACTTCTATCAATTTGTTTTCGAATTAATGTGTAGTAAAATAAAAATATCTATATTCTTAAATGTTTTACTCAAAAAGGATTTTTAAGGACAAAAGGGAACGAATAATACTTTCGAATTTACTTAGGTTTGTATACATTATGAATTTGCATTTCGAATTGTGTTTTTATTAGTATTTTTTTTACTTTATAGTGATATTTTAAATATTATATTTAACCTTTTACTGCGTCAATAAATAAAACATCGTAGTGTCGTTTTTAAGTGTATTGTAAATTTTGTCATTTATTATATGTAAGTAATATTATATATAAGAATAATGGTGAGATTTAATTTTTATCATGCTATTTTCTGAATCAACCATATTGAAAGGTATTTCGTTTGGGTCACTATAAAAGTACACCTTACAACAAAAATATTAACAGCATTTAATTATAGTTTTTCCACTCTGACCGTAAATCAAGATATAAATCTGCATTGCCCTCCATAAATAAGTAATTTATTTGATAATAAGATACCAAATACATTCTAGCTACAATGTTTTCAAGTCCTACTTATATGTCCATATAATAAGCGTAATTCTTATAGATGAAAGTTGGTCAATGTCGTATTGCTCTTATAACATTTATTTTGTTGCATATTTCTTTATTATAGAATTTCTAACATCTGTTAATAATAACTTTTTGTTCTTGGATTAGTGTTTTGAACTTTTTATGAAACGTTAAAACAATATACTTATATATTATAGATCTTGTATACACAAAAGAAATTATCGTGAAATATAAACTAAACTCTTTAATTCGACTTTATCCACATTGGATGGTTTTAGATCGTATTAAAACAGTCTAGATCGAATATTGATTTAGACCGTCCAATAGCACAACTATTTCGCACTATCGTACGAAACTTGCAAATGTATTTTGCGAAGATCAAACAAACGTGCTGAATTGAAATCGTAAATCATTCGTTTATCGAACTTTATGGTTCGGAACAGGCCGGTGCGTCTGCTTTATATGACACTATGATAAGTGGTGGACTTTATCAAAGTTGATTGCGTTCTTAAACGCATACTATAACGCGTAATTTTGAACTAGTTCGTTATGCATTCTAATTGGACTATATTTGCAAACGTGTATTCCGTGAAATACCGCGCCGTGGCTCCTTGTGTCGAAAATGAAATCGTTATTAAATGAGCAGCAAGGGTTAGAAGATAACGTATTGATGAATCATTAATACAAGAAAACACTTTAAGAAATATTCGTTAGTTATGGAAACTAGAAATTTATTTCTCAGAGTCACAATTTAGAGCTATGAATATTTTATTTATGTCTCAAAGGAGCGATTTCATGATATGATTTTGTGTGTGGAAGCAGTTAAGAAGCTAACGTGATACGCTATTTTTCACGTGAAATATCTTATTCTCATGGGAATTTCCCATGAATACGCGGGCCATGATTCGAGCAAAATGCAAGTTTCTATTAATATCTATGGATATATAGTGCTTATAAACTTAAAGATATATTTTGAGTACGTAAGAGAAGCCTATATCAAACATTAGGCAGTCTAATATGGTTTATAAATAATAGACAAAAGAGGATTGTCTCTACGAGACTACGAATATGGGAGATACGGTCTATTGCCACACACGCCCATATTCGGAAGGCTATACGAATTGTTAAATGTAATTAGGGTTGCCAGCTTAGATTTACAAATTAATATCAAACATTGCGCATTTGCACAAACATATTTTTTTTACTGTATTTAAAAAAAACATTGTGTTCAAATTTATGATCGCGATGAATAGAGCATCATAATATATTGTTTGAGTTGTCAAATTTTCGAAAGAAAAGAGAAAATTTAATTAAAACTAAAACTTATAATTACGTCTTGAGTAAATACGACTTCAAAAAATAATGCAACACTACAGATAATAAAAACAATTCCTTAAAACAATTAATTCTATGTTGACAACCCTACAACATCTCAATCTTTGAACCTAACTTGGTCATAATTACAGAGAACAAAGCTCGAACTTCATTGTCTAAAAGCCTTTATCATATAGACCGCGACTCAAAACTAATACCCATTGTTATACCAATATATTGTGAATATTCGTTAAATGAGCTCATTGAAATTAGGTATTTCGAAAATTCACTGAAATCATACCATTTATACAATTTAAAGTAAAAAACAATCTTAACATAAATTACGTGTCACATTGTTTGTCCGCGATTGACTCTTAAACGACTTTACCGATGTTAATCAAATTTGCACACCATTTGCAGCTTGATCCAGCTTAAAAGATAAGTTAGTTTAAATTATTTCAATTACGATAAATTATCCGGCCGGAGCCGGAGCGTGCACCTAGTATAATTATAATTTAAAGTTACATTTTAATATACTATCTTTATACATATCATAAAACCATACATATACCATACTATATATATTCACCCGCTCAAGAAATAATAAGATGCCTCTGTAGATTAATAAAATAAATCAATATGAAGTCAAGCAAAAAATTCTGGACAGGCTTTTACGTGCTTTTATCGTTTTTTATAAATAAACGACAGATTCAAGTGACACAAAATGCTTTTATTTTGTCTTCATTAGTCTTCATTCATGTTTAAACATTTTGGATGCGACTTAACCTAAATTTTCAATTTGACATTGATATTTTCGGATAAGTGTGCCACTGTTTAACTGACATTGACCTACTAAATGCTGATGAAGTGATAAATTACGTTAATACATGTGAAATTACAGAGACCTATATTTATTTCTTCATCAGTGTTGTTATTTTTAGTGTTGTTATTTCAACACTATTAATTACATCTCACGATTCACTTTAACAACAAATATTTCAAATTTCATTGATCAAATTATCCAATATTCAAGTAGGTTGTAAAAAAAGTAAAAACCGATACATTGTTTTAATTTTTTTTATAGAATTCGGCTGTCTAGAACAATGGTTCGATGCTGTCAAGTTAAAAAGAAACGTTAAAAAGACAATTAATGAATAAAGAGCAATAACATTTAAATAACAACTTAAAGAGCAGTAACACTAATTACGTATATTTAAATTCGTCCGAAATTAAAATACATTGAAAGTTATTTTTTTAAGTAGATATTACTTTTTAATTGTTTATCTAGTTACTATATTCTATAATCTATATCGCTTATCTATGGCCAATATGGCGGTTATCTGTGGAAGAAAAGTCAAAGTATGTCCCTACGCGGGAAAATGTAAAAAAAAATAAATTATAAATAGGTGCATATATATTTCATTATACTAGAGCTTCAGTTTGTAAGTTCTAAGTATATTTATATTAAACAATAAAGTTTATTGAATACAAAGCAAGGATAACTCTTCAACCGTAAACGTAAGACACCTTTTTATTGTTAGACAGTTTTGTATTATAATAATAAAGAGTTCTTATCACAAGATCTATACGTATGAGAATTCATTCGTTCCTTACATGAAACTACTACATAATAAAATCATGTATATAGGTAACTCATTATATTTAATATATTTATTATTATAGTATATCATTATTTGTGCGTTTAATTAAAGCTAACGAACACTAATGTAAGGTTTGATTTGACAGATTTTTTCAGGAAAATTGTGATATAAAAATTAAGAAAACCGATGTAGCGACATATTTGGTATAACTAAAAGAGACTCATCAAAATCAGTTCACCCAGTAAAAAGTTATGAGGTGATTCAAATTTTTCAATAAAAAGATATGCAGTCGGATTCTGGACCAATCATCTCTTTTTGAAGTCGGTTAACAACTACTATACAGTATACAGCCCATCATAATAAAAGTTGCTAAAGCAGCTCTGCGAACTCCGTACAAATTGCAATAAAAGTAAACGGATATTGTTAAATAAGCTTTTCCTTGGACGGATTTTCCTTGGACGCGAGCTGAACATTTCTCACAAATTGTCGTTTTATATTGATAAATAATATATAGAATTTTATTTCAGATTTTCGATATGCAAGTCCGTTAAGATCAAATCACCGTGCGCCAGACTGTGGTGCGCGCATCGCTCCATGCCTCATGTATGCCGCTCGAAGCGAGCCCCGCCGTTGGAGGGCACGCCTTGTGGAGTTAATCAGGTATCTACACTAATATTATAAAAATAAAACTTTTGTATTTTTATATGTTTGTAATGTTTTTAGGTAGATAAAAACTAGTGGACCGATTTCAAAAATTCTTTCACCCTTGGATAGCTGCATCTTCACTGAGGGACATAAGCTATATATGAACCACGGACGAAGCCGGGCGAACAGCTAGTCACTAATAATATGCCTCATATCTCCTCGATTCAAAACCCATGGAAAATTGGCCTTATAAGTACTCATTTCTGAACAAGTATAGTATCATAATATTATCTGTGCTTCTGAATAATATCATTATCCATTAAAATATGATACGAAAAAAGTCTTTAAGGCTGCGTGTTTTGAAAAATTAATAGCTGGCTGTAATTATAATTTCAATCTAAAGCCTAGTTAACATTTTAAGAAAATGAGATCGTATTTATTTGAAACGCCTAGTTAAGTGGACGTTAAGATTGCTTATGTAGATAAAATAGCTTCATACAAGCTGGCTATGCGTAATTTAATGAAATACTAGTCACAGTATCCGAGCTATGTTAATAGTGGAGACTGTATGAAAGTATTTTATAATTGCGATCATATTTCTGCCGCTCATGTCCTACTTTTTCATTTATTTACTTGATTCGATCCAAAAATATTAAAATAAATACTGTCTACTGTCTAGTACATTTTATAGCTTTTAATGAAGCTTTTAGTGGAAAAGGGAATTTGTATAAAAACATATATTTCTCTGTATATTTTTTGAGATGTTAAATCTAATTAAATAAGCAAATTTTGTAATTTTTTATTGTTCCGTGTCGATATTAACTTTAGTAAAAAATTATGGAATTACACTAAGCCTGAACGGGTTTGCTTGAATCGCCCACCGGTGGGCTCCGTGGCTTTCAACGTGTTAAAATATATATTTCGACAATTATATTTCTTGAATATACTGCGCAAGTTTGTAAGGTTTTGTACCTATTTTCTCTGTTGTAATCTATTTTATCGGATGTGTAATAATTCGGTACGGATAAGAATACGTTTGGTTATTACAATATAATTCTTCTCCCTTGTATATTGTTAACCATTGAACTTCATTGACCTTTAATCAAATCGAATTATGCAGTGACTATTAAATGGTACATTCACAAAAAAGCGAATGCCTGTTGTTGAAATAAATTCCCTTAAAAGAGCATCACTCATTGCATTCATGTTATGCACACAACTACTCGCAATTCCATCAACGTCTGCGCCATCCGCCCGTGTGTGTGCATAAATTCAATAAAATCCTTCATGAATACATTCCGAGATGAATACCATATATAATACGAATTATTGGACGAAAAATGCTTAAAAAATGGCAACATAGTTGTAGGCAATCGGCAATTATAAACAAAACTGATGACTTCATAATAAAATCGTAACGCATGAGTAGCTCGTGGCCTTGATGTCGCTCCTTGATTTGGCAACTGTATATAGTTTTTTGTGAGTACGCGATGTGAATGTGATTATATATCTTTGTCTGACCTAGCGTTATGCTGGCCTGTCGCCAAAGGTCAAATAAGGAAACAAGGAGAAACACTAATTTTATAAATTAATTCGTTTATTAATACCCAAGAACGTATCACATACCTATATCACACTCATACAAAGTACACGAGTATACGAGGAACTAATATTTAAGCAAAATAAAAAATTAAATATTCATCCCAGTACCCTATTGTATACAGTTGTTACAAGTAAGGTCTAAAGATTTTAATACATAAATAAAAGCATCAATTATATATGCCATCTAATATACATGCTACGTACACTTAATGAAAGACATGACGTCATTACACAAGAAATTCCATTGTCCATATAATATTTCCGCGTGCATCATCTCATAATGGATTCCCACATCAAGAATGTGAAAGATTGACCTAGCTTTATGAACTCAACGCAATTTATATAAATATATAATTATATATTAAATACAACATTTAAACAAAGAATCGCAGCTGCCTATTCAGTCTACGAATTTTTAAAAGCTATCATTTATGTAAGACTGGATTCAGGAATGCTTTAATATCCGCCTTTCCTGTCGACTGAACAATAATAATGATGCTTCTTATCAAGCTTATAAAGAAATTCCTTTCCACGGAGCCGTCGGAAAACTCTTTATAATAAGAGAAAAGTAAAACTGAATTGTTTTGAGACGCTCTGCGAATTCTTGACCTATATCTTTAGTGTAGATGAGCTAAATTAATATTAATGAGCTTAGGTACGCTTATGATATGGGTCTAATTATTATATCTACGCTATCTACACAATATTATAAGGAAAGACTTTGTATTTTTCTTGTAATGCAACAAATACTGGACCGATTTTAAAAATTCTTTCATCATTAGAAAGGTACAACTTCGTTAAGGGACATAGGCTATATATGTAGCACGGTCGTAGCCAGGGCGAACTGCTAGTAAATATTAAATAGACCGCGACGACAATATCATATTTTTCTTATAATTTAATAATTTCTTGCTTTTAGATTTTTTAAGTTAAATGTTTTATGATGTTTTATGATTATGATAATGAAAAACGGAAAAATATTGTTATACCTATATATTTAGTGTTATACTCAGGGACAACATTGAAATGATGCCCCTGAATCATTGAAAGATTGATCGAGAAGGAATCCATAAAAGAGGTACAAAATAATTGTATTCAACAAAATCTAAGCTGCCTTCAAATTGTGAAAGAATAGAATCATCAAAATCAGTTCATCCAGTCGACAGTTCTGAGCTTACAAACACAAGAAATTCTATAGAATTAAAAATTACCGATTGAAAAAGCAATGAATTGCAAGTAATACACATATAAAACGTATTTTATATTATTACTAGCTGCACCCGGCAAACGCTGTTCTGCCTTACTCTGATCATTTATGGGGATGAAAAATAGATGTTGGCCGATTCTCATAGATACCGGATAAGCACAAAAAATTTCATCAAAATCGGTCAAGCCGTTTCGAAGGAGTATGGCAACGAAAACTGTGACACGAGAATTTTATATATATAGATTATATCATCATATATTATTAGAAGACGTATTTTATATTATTTACATTATACTTACATACCTTATTAGAACTACTTACGAAAAAACTAACGTTTTTTGAAACAATTTAATAAATTGCGATATAACCAGATGTTCGATACAGCCAGACATTCACGGAAAACAAAGGAAATTAGATCATATAATTACAAGTATACAGATGGACATAATCTCTATAAATCCCCGAGACGCGACCAAAGCTTTATTACATTTTGTAAGATATTTCCCGGATCTAAGCAGGCTCAAGCTTTCGCAGTAAAGTTTATAGTTTACTCTGCTGGATGTGAATTAAAATGTTTCCATTGCTTCCAAGTATTTCATACAATTTAAAGGTTTTTAATTTAATACTTTTAATGGACAAAGATTAATTGAGACGATGACAGAGATGGCCTTAAATAAATTTATGGCAATTGTAACATTTTGTCATTCATTTATCCAGATACTTAAGAAGTATGTTTTAAAATCTATATAAAATCTATTTACTTCCTCTAAAGATGTTTTTAAATTACAATATTCCATATATCTTATTTTATCCACCGAAAACTAAAATCTTTTTAACGGATTTTAAACGCGATTTATTCATTATATGCGCGGGTCACGGGGAGACTCGCACGCTGTAAAGTGTTCGAAACGTCTGGTTAATATTATAATGAATAAATCGCGTTTAAAATCCGTTAAAAAGTTTTTAATTTCTAAATGTATAATACTCGCGTAAAATCAAACACAAGAAACTACTACATCGAAAACTAATTTCTCCATAGTGGTGTGTCGATCGTGTGTGCGAGCCAATGCCCGGTCACGCATTGAAGAACAAAACAGACAGCAAGCCCCTGGTCCCCGAGTGGGGCGACTGGAGCTCTTGGAGCGACTGCAACGCTGAGTGTGGTTACGGCCTCAGAACGAGAATCAGGCGCTGCTGGTTTAAAGGGTAAGCTTTCAATACAGGTATTTTTTTATTTATTTTTTTTATGTCATAGTCGGCAATGGAGCTGGTGGGTCGCCTGATGGTAAGCGCTACCACCGCCCATGAACATTGGGAGAGGCGTAAGGTCAATTGCAGACCTTTCGCCTCTACAAATGGATTGCCGACTTTAATTGGGAAGGGAATGGGAAAGGATTGATGAGAGGAATAAAGGAAAGGACTGGGAAAGGTAAGGAAAAGGATATGGGCCTAGGTATGCTCTAAGTACGGAGATATAATGTTACGCAGTCTTCAGTATATTGGATTATTTATGTTAGAAAGAAAAAATATACAGCAGACAAAACTGTGTGAAACAAAACAAAATAATAAAATAATAAGGTCAAATAATAAGAGAGTGTAATAATAGAGTGTCCCATAGTTCCTCCAAGAAGGATCAAGATCAGCTTGTGCCAGCCTGGCGCTGGTTTTCAACTAGGTCCAAAGTTGTTCCGACTCACGGACTATTAGTAAATTATTTTATCGTCATTATCATCAAACGTAACAGTATAAAACAGGTACTTAGTAAATAAGCGAAGAAACGTAAAATTATGAAATAAAATGGCTCTTTTGAAATGTTAATGATACTAAGAATACTTCATTGTGTACACACAAAATGAGAGTAAAAGGCTTTATTTGCAGAACGTTATTAAATAAGACCAGACAAAAGTAAATGAGATTATTTCAATGTGAACAAATATGTGCTCGCTTCTTCGTGCTTAAAACATCTAGTTAATTTAATTGCCAAGGGTTTTGTGTAAAAAAGGACGACTGTATATAATTTCAGAAATTTTACAATCTAAATTCTGTAAAATTTACATTAAGTATGATAATTAATATATAATATGTAACCTAGGTACTGGATTGTGAAAAAGCGTAATAACATTTTGCTAATCACAAGGAATTTAGAGATAGGTACTATTCATATGGTTCCATACCTGAAAAGTAAAACGGGACCCTATTCCAAAGACTTTGCTGTCCGGGTGTGTGTCTGCCTATATGTCTGCCTCTAGGCTATATCTCAACGAAGAAAATATGTTTTTCTGTATAACAACAAATTATAAAGTTGGATGGGTTACAATTTATTGCATTTTCTCTTTAACCTATCTGTACAGAACCCTTACTGTGTTCAGTATTGTTTGAAAGTGGTATTGAGGCTATGTTTACAAAACATTTTGTGTGGGACTAAAGCTGATAGATAGTCAATCGACGCTTCAATTCATTAGGTCAAGCTAGCGCTGAGGAAGTCACACTCTCATAGACAATCGCCATAGATTTGTTAAAACTATATCTTATGCAATACTTGATCTTTATCTGTCTAAATAAACATAACTCAAAGATGACTCAATGACATAATGATCTATCAATGCAAAACCCAAACTAATCCCAACGGTATAGAATAGAGGATTAAATTTTGAACCATGAAAAGTTATTAAGAGATGTTCTATAGCAAGATACAACATAATAATAATTGTATTCACCGGCATTTTATTGGCAAAGCTAAGCTAAAACCCAATCGATTGATAAATCTCCTTGTTATTCTATTTACTATTCTCTTCGTAATCCGGCAACATAGCCTCGTGTTATATATAATTATTTGTTGCGTAAATACTAACGCTCTATCAATACGGGTTATAAGTAGTTTATAAACCAAATACCCACTTCACATTCGCCATTATTGCAAATAATTATGAACTAAAATACCGACTGCATTTCTATTAAAAGCGCTATGCACGAGACGTTCTTTTGACCGTTAACGAGTTTTAATTAAGCCCCTTTCTGTGAAGGGCAAAGAGTATCTCGTTTAATCATTTGCTTGCATCAGGTCGTCCTTTTTGAATTACCATGCATTGCTCGTAATGCAAATTGAATGAAGCGATTATTGTTTTTTCACGTTTTTCTTTAAATTCAGATTAACAAATATGTATGACCATAAAATATGTCATGTTGTATTACGTACACAGTGAGAATTTACAAAAAAAATTACATATATTAAATAGATTTCTTACATATAATGTAATGTTATTGTATATTGTATACTATAAATGGCATTAATAAAAAAAAAATTAAAAGAGCCTATATATTTCTTGCTTCATACCCATACCATACAAAATTATCAACAAACAGATCGATTTCGGAGAGTGCTTGTGAGGGCGCGGGGTCGCAAGTGGCGACCTGCTGGTCGGGCCAAGCGTGCGCCGCCTCAAGGGACGTACGGACGGACATATGTTTCCGCCAGGCCAGCCATCTCATACCACATTTGCATGCGCAAGGTACGTAACATTAAACAATTACATAATCGCGATTTTTTAGGGCTTTGGTGAAATTTTCACTTTTTGTATATAGTGAAAACCTATTTAGTCGAATCTTGCAACATTATTTAAGTTTAAATATCTCATAATACATAATGCTCCTGTTCCTGACACAGTCGGGTAAATTTACCCCAGATTACACCAGTTTGAAATATTTTATCTATTACAACACAGCAATGTATCAATAAAATGTGCTATTTTAATCATTCATTCATCATCGTTGAATAAAAACCTAATTCACATATATCAATATTCAAATAACCATCTAATGTTAATGATCTTACATGATTGTTTGAATTGCATTATGTTTCCTCGTAGTACAACTTGCTACTCCGTAATGAAATATTAAATAAAATCACTAAAATATCAATTTAAAAACTAGAGTCAAAACATTGTGAGATATGGTGCACGGACTACGCCGGTGGTGACCCATCCAACTTTGGGGCGCTCCCGGATGGCACGCCTTGCAGCTATGAGAGGCCTTTTGATCTGTGTTTTCAGGTACATGTTTTTCTTTTATTGTACGTTCTATCTGTATTTCTCTATTTTCTATGTGTGCAATAAAGTGTTGAATAAATACACCTATATAATTATATATACTGTTTTATGATCTAAAGGTGTTTTTTATTAAGAACTATATGGGTTGTAATGATAGACGATCTATTAAAATTATTTAAAGTTGCATTCAGATGTCTACATTAAATGATTTGCAAAGAAAAAGACTTATATTTTACATAATTAATAAATCACTTATTCTTGGATATGTTTTTAAATAAGCTACATTTTCCATGAAACTTACAAATACATGCCATTTTAATGACACCACTATTAGAAATTGGTCTAAAACTACCAGAATAGAACGGAGGCCCATATCCTTTTCCTTACCTTTTCCCAGTCCTTTCCTTTATTCCTCTCATCAATCCTTTCCTAATCCGTTCCCAATTAAAGTCGGCAATCCATTTGTAGAGGCGTAAGGTCTGTAATTGACCTTACGTCTCTCCAAATGTTCAGCTCCATTGGCGACTATGATAAAAAAAAGGTTTTATAGAATTCTAAAACACTCTTTGTTCCCTACCAAGTCTATACAGAATCCCAGAATTTCTATTAAACTGACTTGTCAGACTTCCCAGAACTACAAACCCATAGAAACAGAATTTATTATCGCGTAGACACCTTTAAGCTCAGTCTGAGACGGATAATGTGTTGGGAAACGCTAACTTCGTAAGTAGTTAAGTTGTAATGAAGTTTGTGTTTGATATGCTCCGAATAATGGTGTTTAAAGGCTGCCCATTTATCCTACATATGTGTGTGAACTGTCCTCCGTAATTTGGGCAATATGTTTGAAGCTAATGGTCGCTTCTAGAACTTTATTAATATTTTAATATATCTAGATAATCTTGTATTAAAATGAACATCTGGCGGACTATAGAGTTAAGGAAAATTTGGCTCACTTTATTACTAGCTGGAGTATACTCCAGTTGAGAAAAACGGGCTAGGTTCCGCCCTGGTTTTGCCTGTAAGCAAAGGAAAGGATAGATAGATAGTCCCGGGATTTTCCCCGTATAGTTCCTGTTCACGAGGAATTTCCAAGATAAATACAACCCTATTTCTTTTCTCCGGGTTTAAACTATCTTTGTGCCAGAGTTCATAAAAATCGGCCTGTTCAAGCAAACAAACAAACTCTTCACCTTTTTATATTAGCATCGGTTTACATACGAATGCAATTCGATGCTTTATTCTTTATGTTATTTATATTTATGTTATCAATATTTTCTAATTTTTCCACTTATTTATTATGAGAATAAACTCAATGGAAACCAGGCAACTGGTTAAATCATGCCGTTTTATGAGTCTAGTTTGGTACTAGAAGTAGTCTAGAAGAGTCGTTGAACACTAAACATTACACAATGTCCATCTCTCAGGGCACATGTGTGAAGGGGCAATGCAACAGTACTGACCCGGCTTGCAACTGGTGCCCAGATGGATACTGTATCAATAACACGCACATATACATGCGACAGCTCGCGAAAGGTAAGAATAAAATTATATAAAGATAATATATTTAAGATGTATATTCCATATTAGAAGCTTATATTTCAATCCTATAATTGATTCAGGTAATGCTTAATTTATTGTGTTAACTAGCTTTTAAACTATGTAATAATAACATACTTCTATGTTTGATCTAGTAAATATAGTGATAAATATATCAACATAATAATAAAAAAGTATTAGCATTTGAATTTAAAGATACGTTTTTGAGGATATTTTAAAAATTTTGTATTATACAAATTTCTAATTACTGATGATTTCAATTTTCATCTAATTCGTAGAGTTACATTACAGCAAACTTCAAAAACTTCTCTCAAATAGCTCATAATTGTCAAAGATTTTAAGTAATCTACGGAGGAATAATTAAAAATGATAATAAATGGAGCTAACAAATGGTTTCCCACGTTTAGGAAACCGAGGTAATTACGAACTTTGCTGAATGTGAATGATTAGGAAAATTTACTTAGACCAATAACAGGATCATTTGTTTTAAGAAATAATATGGAATATTACTAAAATATGCAAAAGTTATTGTGAATGCATAAATAGAAAAAATCACATTTAACCCACTCTTCCCCATTTGTTACTCATATTCAGGGTCGATTTGACACTTTCCTGATATGTTTTGATTAGCTTATCTTACTAATAATGGAATATAATGTGCAGAAATGTATGGCTTCTAAGTGCCAAAGGGGTTTCCATCCTTTATTTCTGTTTTTCTTCTCAAATTCCGAAATATTCCTTTGAAATCCCAATAGGTTGGACTCGTCTAACAGTAATACCGCACGAAGCGAACAAACTATCAGTCCACATAGCTACTCCGGTAGCACTGAACATCGCGATACGAGAACGACGCCGCGACAGGCCGATCCTGGAGCTCAGCAAACACGCGAAACGTATAGACGTCGAAAGCAAACAGGACAAATATCTCAAATACGATCCGAATGTACCTCAAAATCTGCAAATCATTGAAGTGGATAGTAACGTGATAGATATTAAGGAAGACAAATACGCGTATGAGGGTGAGGTGATAGCAGCGGGGGGATTGGTCAAGTGGAAGCAAACTGACTCTGATGTGTTTATTACGTCGGATTCCAGGCTGCACACGGATTTGATGATTATGGTAAGACTTTTTATACAAATATTTGACAAATTTATTAAAATTTTATGCAGATTATAATGTATACACCTTCTTGTAAATTAATCTTGGGATTCAGTGGAAAATTAAATTCAGAATAAGAAATTTTTAATGCAAATGAAACTGACATGCAGCATTAGTTGATTACATAAAAAATAAATAATTTTATTTCAAATTACATTTTCGCCCACGACTTTCTCGGCGTTGTATTAGACAATTCTCATGAGAATGAGATGCTTCATCGCGGTGTTACGTACCCAATAGTACTCTCTTGTCTTCTAGCTATCTCAAAAGTCATATCGTAGTGAAGTGTATTTGTTAGTTTGTCTTTCTGTCACGGTATGTTTTTGTGTGTTATGACTACTTTTAACTGGAGTTAAACATTTATTTCGATAAGAATTTTCTTTAACTACGCGGTCGAACTACTCTTATACGCTTAATGAACATATTCATTAATTAGTTCTTCTAGAAGACTCCATCATTCGTGTTTGCAAGTTTAATAAAATTCGATGAAATCACTTGATGTCATATTTTTATTTTAATCCATCAGGGAGATTGTAACATTTGCCATTTTAGGCATTCACTATAACTTATTTAATATTAAAAGCTGCATATTCATAATCCTACCTCTTAAGATATTAAAGGGATTACAAAAATCCACTCGCAAAGTGTCAGCGAGTAACACTTTATGAAGATCGCGTGATGAGGGTTCGCCCTTACATGATGTATTATTCACGTTTTCCATTGAAGTCAAGCTAAATTTGATTTAACATTGTATTCTATGTGTGTTTAACATCTAGCTATGGTGAATTAATAACATTTACATTGAAATAATTTAATAATTGAAGACTTTTTGCAGAAAGTTGAATACGAATTTCAACCAATTTCGCATGAATGTTATGTAGAAGAAACATAATGAAAAAAAGAATTCGATTACTTTTGCATGATCATTACATAGATTAAATACAAGTATGATTTCACATAAATTCATACTTTACAAAATCTTGAACAAATATGTATTTCTTAAAAATGGCATCACAATTCAATGCAGTACAAACTCCAGGTTAAATTAATCTATTTTCCTCGCCCTCACCATCGTCCATCCGGAAGCTTCTACAAAGTTCTAGTAAAATTCAAAATGAAAATACGAGCTTTGAGCGAAAAACTATTTCGTTATTTGCTCCAAAATACGTCATGCATTACAGACATCATTTACAAAGGCATGCATGTTAGACTATTCCATCTCTCGGGAAATTTGTTGGTTGGTTTATTATAAAAAATATTCAACAAAGGACAGCATACTACTGTGATCCATCTAGGGTTGCCAGCTGTACTGTTATAAATTGTAAAAGTGTTAAATTTTTATGTAATTGCATTGTGTGTAATCGTATACCGTTTGTATACATAGCGCAGTTTCGTTCTCCTTCTGTATTGTCTACGTAATATACTGAGAAGTCAGTGAAATGTCTAAAAATGGGTGATCTTCTCATCGTCTCATAATAATTCTTATAATAAACGTTGGCAACCATATAATCGCCGGTCTTGTATAAAGCTCCCGCTTAATTATTCACAAACACTTTCCACTGAACTGAAGTTAATTGCGGAGTTTTTAATGTCACGATGCTTTTTACGTTGTTTATGTTACGCCACGTTTAGCTTTTCCGAGTTTATATTCGAGCTTTGTTTGTAAATTACTATATGGAAAATGTTTTTATTATTAATACATTACGTATAAAAAGTGTGTACCTGATGTGTGGACGTGATGTTTGGTAGACGTTTACGAAATAGATACTGTATGTAAATCAATAATCTACATCTACGTTATTTATTCCGTTGTGTGAAATTATATATAATTAAACATAATTATTGCAAGTTAAGTTAAAAAAAAATACTTTGTGCACTACAAATCTGGGTACCCAGATACTCAGATTTATTACTCGGAAATGTATTTATTACATATTGTCATGATTATTATACGTGTTCGGGCGTTATTTTTAAATGTAATACATGATACATTAAGTGTTGAATAACAAATCACATGTTTTAGGCTATACCAGAGACGCCAGTTGTGAATGAAATATTGGCTGTGGAAGTTTCTGTGAACTACAGCACGCCGGCTTCGCGGACAAGGCCAATGGAATATAGGTAATGTATTTATTATAATAACACACACAAATTTGTTAATTAACGTTACTTCATTACCATATAAATTTGATGTCTCTCATTATCTCTTATTACTTTTACAACGTAAAATATTTAAGATGATGTTCTACTATCCTATTTTACATTTAAGGTTTCAGTTTATTTAATTAATCGATCTAAGCTCAGCGCTAGCCCTTATTGTATTTAAATGGATATGTTAAAGATATAGCAATAAAGTTCTGGACACTTGCGTATAGAAGTGAATGGACAAAGAAGACTGATCATCCGTTTGCGCAAAAACATAAATCAATGAGACTGACGTATATCAAGGACTTGGATGCAATAAATACAACAATTTTAAAATGTTTATAGAAGCATTTATCCGCAATTAACGCTTGTGTTATTTATACTTCCTAACACGAATGATAATGTTATCCAAATATGCATAATTTACATTATCAAAATTGTTTCATTTTGTCAACAAGCTGTATAAGAAAATCTTTCAATCCACTATAATAGAAACAAAAAACAACGAACGATATTTTTCTTTTCTATTTAATCTCATATAATTCGCAAAAAATTTAACTTTAACTGTCAATGGAAAAGCCATTGAAACAGCGTCATATAAACTATTTTCACGATTAAAAGGGGAACTGTCACAAAGCTAGAATTCTTCAGAAGGCTGCGGCGACATTTGAAAGGTTTCTTCGTGGAAGACAGAATAAAATAACGATCGCGTACTCTCCTTTAGATTAACTAGAACCCAGCACGTATTGTGTTTATTTGAGTTAATTTATTTGTGTTTCCATTTCTGATTAACACTGAAAATATTGTTCTCGGAATCTATATATTGATATTCCTTGATAATATACAGTCAACTATGCAAATTTAGGCCAAGGGAAGGAACCCCATCCCCACAAAAGATCGACGTGAACTAGTTTCATGAGTTTATCCTTTTTCTTATCTTTCCCAGTCCTTTCCTTTCTTCCCCTCATCAACGACTTCCTTTATCGCTTCGATAAAGATTTGTATTTAAATATGTTTGCCATGTTTTCACACAAAGCTATTGAACTGATGTGAAATATAGGCTACATATGTACCACGGGCGAAACTGGTAAGAACAGCGTACGTCAACTATGTTTATGAAATGGTAGCACCTTAGTACCTTCTTACGAAGTGTAAACACATTATACAAATACAAAATAACACAACACAATCTTTCAATAAACATCTTTGTGTTGATAAGCAATGACCATTCGTGTATAACTTGATGAATGTTAAACTTCACAAATGAACAATTTAATGGCATGCCATTAATTCCGTGCCAACGGTTAAATAAGTGCATAAATTATTCATAACACATAATCATGCCATCATAGGGATATTTTATTTTTATATATTAAATGAATTACTTTTATCTGCAAAAGCGTACATATCAGAGACCATTCTATTTGGTACAATAACAAGCATGATGTCATCAAGTGTTTCGAATAGCGAGTGAACAACTAAGCACTTCTATTTAAAGCTCTTATTTGTAAACATATCGTATTATATAACTCCCTTGCATACTATCACGATGTACGGCAATGTCGATACATTTAACTTAAGAAAACTATAAATTCACAAAGAAACCTACCTGCTGCAGCGACGTAGGAATTAATAATTGAGAACTTAGTTTGTGACGTCACTCCGTGCCGAAGTTCCCTCGCTCGGTATTTTTATTGGAAACTAACATGAATGTTTACTGAACACCTTTATAGATAAGTCTAGATACATCGAAAACATAGGTAGTTCGAACAAACAACAACTTATATATAGGTATATTTATAATAATTTGATTAAATAAAAAATTATGTTAGTATTATTTATATTGGTTGATTTTCAATAATATTTAATATTCTCTGAAAGACGTAAATTGTGGCTTGTGAAAATGGAAGTACATTCGTCCCTCGTCAAGTCTCAGGTCAAAAATAAATATATCAAATATTTAATTTCACCCTTGTTGTTTTACTTTCATAACTAACGATCTCCACGTGTATATATCACAGAATAAGTAATAATAGCTAAATATTTTTTAAATCTAGTACTTTGAAATATAAATTGGATACAAACATTTTTATATATCTTTTTGCTCACCTTTTAAGAGATTACTGTCGCAAATTGAAATGTCAAAAAACGAATTTCATTAAAAAAAAAACAAAACTTATTTAATTATCTTCAAAAGATACCTTTAATTATCTCAGTTAAAAACGTAATTAAACTTTAATTACATAAATAATAAACTCGTCAGCCAGCGCTGGAATCCTAAATCAACAATTTCAAATTTGTGTCAAGGTGCTCACAATTTCTGCTCTGAAATTGCTCAGAATGTGTGCTTCAATAAAACTTTGAAAACAATCAGTATGGCTTCATAGTTCGTTACGAAGACTTTGAATGTAATTAGATATACCTACCTAATTACGCTATTTAACTTTTAAGATTTCTGCTATTTTATGTACCTGCCTACTGAGTTCATTTCTATATTGATTTATGTGGCATTTAGGGCAAGACTTTATTAAAATTTAGGCCTAGGCCAGATACTTTAATAGCTTAAATAAAAGTAGTGCATTTACATCATCTTATACTTATATAATGTACATACAGAATCTACTTCGGTTTATTGACAATTGAAATATGCGCCTTGGTTTTTAAACAAAATTTCATCAAAGCCCGCTTCAATCCACATTACATCCTCTAGGACGCAGTTGATGAATCAATGAAGAATGACATGCGACATTAGAACGCAGTGAAACAGAATACAAATCGACGCAGACTGTATCTTATCTAGAGTTATATAAGTATATGTGAACACCAATTAAATTAATTCATTGTTCCTGTATTGTGGTGTGAAAATAAATTAAACGACTTGATTTGAGTCAGATTTGGGTTTTATGTTTAATAATACTATTTAAATTGGACTTAAGTCCACAGTAGCTAAACAATTTAATTCTCGTGCAGATGCGCTGAATCATTTTTTATATATAACATAACATAACATATGTTATTATTAACACAAATTATCATAACTTAAATATTATTAACTAGAAGTTAATCTTTATTAAGCTCAAAGCCTTAAATTTATACATTTAATACTATTATATATATACTAATTGAATTGGACTTAAGTCCACAGTAGCTAAACAATTTAATTCTCGTGCAGATACGCTGAATCATTTTTTATATATAACATAACATAACATATGTTATTATTAACACTAATTATCATAACTTAAATATTATTAACTAGACGTTAATCTTTATTAAGCTCAAAGCCTTATATTTATACATATAAGCACTTATTATTATTCTGTGATATAAGTGCCATTAACGTAGCTTTTAAAATACCATATTAAAAGGTATCAAGGTATCAAGATAATATCGCTCCGAACACTTAGGTCGCACCCTTACGCCCTAGGGATTTAGACGTCTGTCTAATTCAGCCTGCGAATCGCGATAACATACTACATTCGCCTCGAGCGTCTATGACAACGTGATAATCTTCTCGTCGCGATCCAATTTTCTCGAAATCTCTCCATCAAAATTGTTCTGAATTATTTTGTGTAGCACACTGTGGGATCGTAGAATCGTTGTGAACGGTTCGCGCGATCTTATGATGTGATATTTAAGATGTTTTTTTTTTCTTCCGTTTTTTGAAGGACAAGTTTAATCCTATATCGAAAGAAATGCATGTGTATAGCATTTATTATTATGTTGATTAATTAGAATCGGTGGAGAAAAAAAATTCAATAGGAGTAAATGATGTAGGTTTGTGATAAGTTTTTGGTACACAGACAGGCATACGACAAGAGTACAAATGTTAATTTGTTGAATTACAGTAATTAGTATGGTTTAGATAAGTGAATCATCAAGCATTAATGGCGACCGTCAGCTGAAGCGCCGTTACTAGGTTGAGCAGTGGTGAACTTCTAAGTACCTACGTAAAATAAAACGGTCATTTTCTCTAGATAATAATCTGTCAGATAACAGTTAACTACACTACACTAAAGTCTTTGAAAAGTTATATCTTATCTTAACCGTTGTACAAGTTATCAAAGCGGAATAAATAATTATTGACATTTGCGCCTGTCTTGAAAAATTGTAATTTTCATTTTTGTTCCATATTCGTTAGTCAAGTTACCGAGACACGAACACGAAGAAGATCTTGAAACTCCTTTTCAGCTTCAGACCACAATCCACCACGCTGACCAAGTGCGAGTCGGCAGATGTCACATGTCGTCGAACCTTTTCTTCGATATGCCGGATTCCTCACTGTGTTCTCCTTCACCGTTTCAAACAGTGGTGATGGGAATAACGTGCAGATAAATTGAAAATCAATTTATTTCTTACAAAATCGAACCCTCGGACCCTCGACTTTTCGGGCTGATACCTTGAACCATTAGTTATAGCAAAACCTTAACACGGCTATAAAAACTTTTGTTTTTGAATAATTTTCTCTTATATAGATGGTCCAGCGAGCGCGGGCCGTGCTCTGTGTCGTGTGGGGGCGGGGTGCGCATGGTGCGGCCGCGGTGCGCGCGCGACCACTGCGCCCCGCGTTACGAACGGTGCAACACGCACAGGTACGTGTGTATGTTAGCCATTACCCAGGACACTCACTTACATGCAATATAGAGCGCTTATACAGGGAAATAAATAAATGGGAGTCGATGGGAGTCGAGCATGCTTCGGCACAGATGGGGCCAGCTCGCACCGGGGAAGTACCACAGCCCCACAGAAAACCAGTGTAAATTTTAGCATGTTGTGTTTCG
>NC_052107.1:2150207-2186381 GCF_012273895.1 Zerene cesonia
CCATTTCCTACCCTTCCGAGTCCATTCCTTGTTTCCAGTCATCAATCCCTTACTTATCCCTTACTCCTTAAAAGCGGGTAGCGCATTCGCTGAGGCGCTAACTTTGAATGTTCATGGGCGGTGGTGATCACTTACCATCAGGCGAACCACCAGCCTCAGTTCCCCGCTATGACATAAAAATTAAACACGTGAAAATGTCCTGTCCTGTCCTTTGTGGGTGAGGTGCGGTTTATTATTATTATTAATACATGATATTCCCAAATCACCTTAATTGTTATTAAATCCCCTTTCAGTTTATATGGAACAATCATTAAATATCAAATAAGTCACTAAGCCTTACCTATTTAACAGTAAACACAGGATGTATTACGGTCGAGTGCTTCAGATCCAACTCAAAGGACCTAAATAAATAATGGACGATTTCTGCGGGCGTTCAGAACGCGTTGTGTTTTATACCCTTGTGTGAATAGGGGAAAGATTCAGTTAAAGTACATTATATTATATTTTTGAAACCACCGAGGTGCTTCAATAGAAGCTACTATTGAAGAATTATTTAAAAATACGTATTTATCAATACAAACATATTGTAAAGAATATGTATGCATGTATATTAGAAAGTCGTAATAGTTACGACACTTAAAAACCAAGAATGGATGAAGATATTTTTAATGACTTATGGTGTTTGAGATTTGTCTCCGTCTGCAGATATGTGATAAATAAATGAAAATTATTTTAAGAGGGACCGCAGCGAGCAGCGACTGGAATGATAACATACAATATACATTATTTTTATTTGTTGGAACATCTAGCAATAAGTCAAATTTTACTAATACAAAAATAGAGAAAGCGTTTGTTTGTTTCTTTTATTACTTTTTTGTCTCTCACATCGCAGCGGATCATCTACACGTGTTTTTAATATCTGTAGACAGCTAGAAGGCTGATGAGTGACATAGGGTAATATATACCGCGATGGAACATCTCATTCCCATGGGATTATCTTTTGACTAACGAGCGAAGCCGCGCGCGGAAAGCTAGTACATCTATATTTTCAACTTAACGAATAAATGCCATTTTTACTTTTTACAAGATTTTATTTCCGCTTTTCTACGGACGGTTGAATTCTGACACGTGTTAGCGGGAATGAAAATGCTGTCGTTCGAAGGTTACCACAGAAATATCGAATCAGTTTTAAATTACATGTTTGACTTTCTTATGGGCTGGTTGGCCAGTTTATAGTGACAATCAGTACGTACCTCGGGACGCGGGTTCGATCATTATTATTGAGATGTGTTGTTAGATAATTATCCGAAATAATCGATTCGTGTATATTACGGATATCTGAAACGAATCTCATAAAATTGCATTTACGAATATAATTAATTAATCAATAACGATATAGCCCTAATAAATATCTAATGATGGTGAAAGAACAATTTATTACTTAATTCACTTATAACTTTAAACATTAATAAAATATCTAGTAACGAAAAACATCGAGCAAATTGTCTCAATAATATTCATCACTATTTAATATTGACGATCCTAATTGAGTCTCCAAGCAACCGCTATCCAAACGACATCGAATCGCTCAACGACAAAATATACAATTTGGGAATCGCGTAAATATTTTACCTTCAATATCCTCAGACGAGACATGAAATCACGTACCTAAGTTCATTAGCTGTCAACGGTCAAGCCTATATAGGATCAGTTATGTGACGTGACATTCCGATCGAGTTACTCTGATGATATTACGTAGAATGCAATTTGAGTATGTCACGTGGTAGATTAGTTCGGATGGGAGACTGCAATATCGAATGTATATGCATTATGTGTGGTGGAAAGGATATATTGATTAGTAAAGTGCATTTTGTTAGTATCAATTCGCAGTTTTATTCGACGTTCGCAAAAATTAAGGGCGTTCTAAATTCGACTGTGATTTTTTTTTTGGTTTTGTTCTGCAATTGCTGTATTGGTTTTCAACGATTGACACGATTTCTTTTTGATTTGATAGGAAATAGTTGCCTTTTGGTCCCATTTTAAAATCTGGAGGGAGGGGGGAGACGACGACCCTCTCCTCCGGGCGGTAGTGATTTTTTTTTTCCCAAAAATATTTATTTTTGTGGTCATGCTTGTGTTGTTTTAGAAATATATCGTATATTATCAAATCGTACATAATTCTGAATATTGTTATCACATATTGTTTTTATTAGTAAAAGACTTGATACTTATTACGAAAGTAGAAATTTTAGGTACATAAAGAACACTGTTCAATTCAATTTTTTTCATACATTTAACACTCACGCATTTCACTTATAGTTGTTCGTTCAAATGGGAGGCAGGGGAGTGGGAGGGTTGCAGCGCCACGTGCGGAGACGACGGCATGCAAGAGAGACAGCTTTTCTGCGTTCCTGCGAACGTTAGGTATGTTTCATAAAATAAATCAGTTTTCAGTTGTACAGGAATAAATACGATTACGGTATAATATGTAATATACCCTAATTGCATTATACCATATTTGGGGATTTGTAAAAAGTGGAGAAAAGTGTAGTTATTGTGAAGTAGCGTACCAACAAATGCAATATTATAATTACCTATATTTGACCAACTTTTATTTTAATAAAATTTGTTTTTGTGCTCAACTTATTTAATTGTCCATCCCCACATATATGTCACTGTTACCCATTGATAGCGTTTCGACACCAATGGAGAGACACCTTTAAATTACAAACAGACAATTACGTTACGTAATAACTATTTAGTAATCTGTGGTACAGGTGACATAACAAAATTATAAACAATACGTTGTGACGATTTAAAAGTCTTTCTTTAAGCAGTCTTATTGAATAAATAAATTTAAAAAATAAAATTTCACTGTAAATAAATATATAATTGAAACTGTAAGCATATCGTCGCGGCGCGAGCTGATCGCGCGCAGCGTGTCGCCGGCGCTGTGCCCGGGCGCCGCGCCGCCGCGCGCGCAGCCCTGCAACCGCCTGGCCTGCCCCGTCTACTGGCAGGAGCTGCCCTGGACGCAGGTCTGCTTTATCCCTTACACAATACACTCTTTATTGGAAAAACATATATTAAAATGATACACTTTTCTGGTTCTATAGGAGTAGTGTAGCGCTCTATTTGACATTATATTCGTTTAGAATAATTTTAAATGTATAATACTGGCAGAAAATGAAGCAAAAGAATATACTATAAATAACGTATATGCATATTTTTCCGTCGTCCCGCTACTCACACAATATATAAATGCGGCATCCAATGCACAAAATGACTTCATTGTTCTCACAACTTAAATTTCCAGTAAAAATTGCCAAAACTAGCTAACTGAAAAACCTTTAAACTTTAGGCCTCCAGGCATCACTCCTCAACTCTTTATGCCATATTCTCAATACAGAATAGTTGTCGCAACACAACACATAATACAAAGTAAAGGATAGTATACACAACACACGATGCAAAATAAAGCATAGTTGACACGCCGCACGCCCCCAGTGCTCGGCGAGCTGCGGGCGCGGCGTGTCGTACCGGCCGCTGGTGTGCCCCGCGGCGGCGCCGCTGTGCGGGCCCAAGCCGCGCGAGCGCCGCCGCCGCTGCCGCGTGCGCCGCTGCGCCGCGCGCGCCTGCCCGCCCGCCGACGACACGCGCTACTGCGAGCTGTTCACGCGCGACCAGCTCGCGAGGAACTGCGCCGTGCCGCCCTTCCGGAAGTATTGCTGCAACGCGTGCAAGACACTCGACCGGGATCATTAGAAATTGATAAATAATTACGATTAATAAAAATATAAATGCGATCAAAACAGCGTAAATTATCATTTATTTATAATAATTATAGGATCACACCTAGTATTAGTTATTTGCAATAAATAAATAGCCAAACAGACTTACCGTTAGTTCCATTTAAAAAGTACTAGGACATCATAACTGCCTGCGTCTGCCCAACAACGGACGGAGCGCAGTATTGCAAGCGGTTAACTACAGAACAGCTTGTAAGGAATTGCACCGTGCCTTTTCAAAGCACTCCTGTAATGCGTAGAGCAGCTGTGGACCGGAGTTACAAATTAAAAAAAAAATTATAAAAAATATCCAATCAAAACGAAATGGTAGGAAGATAAACTTATTTATCATCAAGTAATTCTAGATTTGCAAATCAATACAAAATAAACTTAACTTAGCCAAACGTACAAAGTACTAGGTTATCATAACCCAACTAGAGCTCACACCGTCGTGCGTCCCTGTCCAACAACCACCTTACGATTCTGTGGTACTGTGACCTGTTTACACGAAAACAAGTCACGTGGAACTCTTCTGTACCAGTACCCTTCAGAAAGTGTTGTAATGCGTGTGGGACAAAGGAAAATTAAATTATGAAAAATACAAATAGAATCAAAAAGGTCGAAAATCGTTTGCAACAAAATACAAAGGAAATTAGCAATAGTATATTCTGAATTATCAGCAAGTTCATTCAGCGTCGATACAAAATGATATATGTTTAGATGAATTGATTCGTATTTAATGTCCTCGCTAATTTGTACATTTAATAATAAATACAAGATACCTGTTATGTGACAAATTCACGTATTGATATGAACAATTAATGTATACCAAAGTAATTTGCAGCATGTTCTAATAACCGATTGAAATTTCCCTCCAATATATAAATTAAATGAGATTATGAACCGACTGAATTTCTCTAATGATCAAATTTATGAAGCCTTCACAATATTAAACAACTTTTCATGTGGAGTCCACTAGTATACCTATATTTTATAATAGACAACGATTATAAGTTTTGTAGGTATATCTAATTAGAATTTTTATTGTAAAGTACGCAACCATGCCGAAGAATAATTATAAATCAATAATAATGTAAGAAATATTTTTAATTTGTTTATGATGCATTAGTTCAATAGCAAACAATAGTTTATAAACTAGTATCAGCTTGCTACATTCTTATTGTATTTATATAATATTATATTATATTCTCTAAAATGAGGAAGTCCCCGTGACAATCGGAAAAAGAACTCGAGCTTTCGCAATTATCCTAATGCACCCTACACAGTTAAATACTCTTTAAAGCTGCCATTTGCCAACTACACTTAATTATTGTACTTTAATTAACGTTTTTATGTACCCTATACCTACTGAGAAAATCTTGTATTTAAAATCGAAAAAAAAACGAATTTGTAAATCACGGAATATTAAGAAATATACATGTAATAATACATAATCATAAAGACTGGAATGTATTCTTAAATTTTCTAACAAAACTTGTAGAAACTCAACGCAAAAAGTATACAGAAAAAATCTTTAAACAATCATCAAAACGGATCAAACGACGCATCTTAAAGAATCTCTCTATACAAACAGTATTGCTTTTCTATTTAATGTAGGTTATTTATAAGTAGATTTAATTTGCATTATCAATGTATTCGGGAACGAAGTGCCATAATTCTGTGTACACTTCCACTTTATAAAATAAATGTGCTAATCTAAAGATTGTTTTATTGTCACCAAATAAATTATTGCCTTCATAATAAATGCAACCTTTATGCATTTTTTACCTTAAAACCTTGGAACCTATAAATGATGTATAATATAATTATATAACATTACTTACAAATCTAAAATTTTGAGTGTTAATACATAAGTATAATATTTGTTGATTACGTACTGTATCATATTTAAATAATCGCTGCTAGTCCCGGCGGGTTGATCCGAGAGAAAAACGAAACAAAATATAGCCTTATTACACACATAAATAAAATGGCTCTATTTGTGAATGAACTTTAAAGATTTGTTCAATAGATTAAGAGATTACCCACTACAGCCTCACAAACTTGTGAGTTTCACCTTACAAATTTTACTCGTTTCTAATAGTACTAGTATATAGTTTAGATTTCAACCTACCTAACTAGACAACAAAGGAACACACCGGATTAAAATTTCATAGATGTACATTATTCATACCAAACACTTTTTCCACAACAGCGTAAGCTGAGTAGTTGTTACAATATTTTTGATTACAAGAAATTTCCCAAGAATTTGCCCCACTCTCATAAAGCATGTTTACCTGAATAATATGTTAGTAAATTGTTTAACCTCTTTGAAAGTTTTGGGTTGATATTTTATTTTAATGTAGCTCGTAATTCGCCACATGGTAAGCAATCACCTGCGTTGCCCGCTTTGAAGGTGGTAAGAGATAAAATTGCGATGCAATACAGAAATGGACTGAAACGGGTGAAGAAAGGGATATGAGACTCTCGTAGTAATCACTGTTGCATAATCTCTTATATGTATATAAATCAACCACAGTTATATAAACAAAGTTCTTCATTGAAAACAATTAACAATGACAGCTTACGAACACCGTAATCAGTACAAAATATAACCATATACATATATACTACATAAACCGAAGTTCAACAATGTATAATAATCGATTACAGGTTCCCATTGATTTTATAGCCACAGTGGCAAAACTGTATGCTAGTATACATTCGAACCTTACGTCCTTGTGTTTAGGTAGAAAATAAAATGGCAAGCTAAGAGCAGATTCCAGTAAATCAAGTATATAGCGATACTGAAACTGGCTACCTACATTATGACAGCAGCTGCGAACAAAGAGCAAACGGAAAGAAACTGAACGAGATGTGTTCAAAGGAAAGTGCTGCACAAAATGAAAAAAGACCAATCCTTTCTTTATGTGTAGAACTTGTAAAATATTTTGTTATGTTAAGGTTTCGATGATATCGAAGTTTTATCTCTGTCCATATTTTTTATACGTGATCATTTGCCGCTTATGTTAAATGTTAGCCAGCTATTTCTATTTTTTTATCAGTTTGACTATATCAACCGTAGAACACAAACGATGCATATTTTTATACTAATCTCGTGCCTCGGCTCCTCCCGGATATTTCATTTAATTATAATTTAAGGTTTTTAACCATAAACCATAAATTGAAAACAGAGATTGTAATATACCTACACATATTACGTTTATAAAGAAATTCAGTGGAAATAAAATATAACTCGGGTTAATAAATACATTATAAAATCTACTTAATCAGTAGCATATTATATACTAGCTGCGCCCCGCGGTTTCACCCACGTAAGTCTGTATCCCGTGGGAATATCGAGATAAAAAGTTTAATAGTGCAAATTTGATTCTTTCCAATGTCGTTTAAAGTTAATTTTCAATCATTTCAATCATCAAACAAAATATATTGATAAAATATAGCGCGCCTTGAAATTTGTATGATTTTATTTAGACAAACAATACTCTGTCAATCTCGGCCCCTCGTCTAACATATAATTTGTTGGAAAGCACTCTTTTCTTTGTTTCTTATTATATAAATATATCGAATCAAGTAACGTCTTTCGGTTTTATTTACCGCATAAACATTGGGATGTGGTATTAGGATTTTTTTATATTGAATTATCAAAACACGTTCCCTTACTACGCCCAATGTCAATAAACTCGAATATGTAACAAGAGGAAACTGTGTTTCATAACAATACCATAAAATTTATCTTGAGAAATAACGGACAAACTCATTACACATGGAGTAAATATAAACATATACTTGAAATCCTACTTATATTATACATGCGAAAGTTTGTAAGGATGTATGTGTTTGTTGCTCTTTCACGCAAAAACAACTGAACCGGTTGCAATTAAATTTGGTACGTAGATAGCTGGACAACTGGAATAACATATAGGCAACTTTATATCCCGATATTCCTTCGGCGCAGCTAGTCATTTTATATCCCAGTAAATAATACAGAAACCTACGTTTAATAATAGGCAGTCTAATATTCAAATACGCAAATTGCGTTGATGAGGCAATTAAGATTTGCATAAATAATGTGAAATTAGCACTCCTTTAGGTACCGTGTCCATTTGCTACCCTCTACGGTATATTTTTGGTTTTTATTTGATTCTAGAAATGTCTATAGGTACGTGCAAAGAAATTTCGAGAGGAATATGTTTTAGAAATATCTGATGAAATTCCCTGCAGTTTTTATCCAGTTAAATTCACTGTGTAAAATTTAATTACATGTAATTTCATATGTTATATGCAATATATCACGAAATAACCTATTAATTTATTATAGGTACCGCTAATTAAAATTAAATTAAGTGACTGTGTACCAAGTAATTATTTTTAAACTATAAAGTTAACGCCTTCAAATTGTCAGATCTAAATTTCATTGGGACCACATTGTATACTTTCAAAGAAAAAGAATTTTAGAATCCGGTTCACCCAGTAAAAAGTTATAAGGTAACAAAAAGTTTAAAAATACAGTTGAATTGACTACCTCTTCCTTTTTGAAGTCGGTTGACATTCCAAATCACTATATTGAAATCTCAATTTTAAACTATAATTATTAAATAGATCGAAATGGAAATTAATTGCAAATAGTGTACTTGGGTAGTAGGTACATGGAAATTGTACCAAGTTTTCATGTATCTGCTACCGCAGAGCCATTAGTTCAATATCATGTTTCAAACTCACTAAATAATTCACAACAAAATTGTTGCGCGGTTACACGGTATTTATTATAATATTAACCTATAATGACATTAATTTGAAGGTTCTAGAAATATTTTAAATACTAACGTATGCTCATTATAATAATTTATTAGCGAAGCTTTTATACTCCACCAAATACGATAAAATGATATGAAATATATGCTGGTTTCTACTATTTTTAATTGTAAAATGTTTGATGGGAAAACATTTTCGAATTTTTGCAGTTACTCCGTCGTATCACAAAGGTTTTCCACGGAGCGACCTGGCAGGTAAAACTCGACATTTTAGGTCAACCGAGGTTTCCACTATGAATCATCGATCAATATTTTTAAAGGCAATCTCACACCGTGTACATCCAAGGTACCTACTCTCAAATATTTGCTGATTAGCGTAACAAGATCCTGTCAGGTAACGTGAGAAAGTAATCTGTCATGCCTGCACCATCGTATAAATAGCTGCCAATCATTTTTGTAGGATCTGACAAGCGATCCGTGAACGTGTGTTGAGGCGACGGGATTAAAAGGAAAAAGTACGAGGTTTATTTTTGTAGCGATTAAACAGTTATTTACTTAAGCGGGACCGTGGTTTAGTGATTCACAAAGGACTTGTATGAACGACCCTTTGATTATTTATGTGGACGACTTATTTTTTTTATTTGGGACTGTCTATACTTTTATTATAAAGAGAAAACATTTTATTTTTTAAAGTTATCAAATAAAAATAATGTGAGTGACATAGGCTATATAGATTTATTTAATAAGTATATATTAAATTTGACATCATCGTCTTACAAAAATCAGCGTTTAAAATTTTAAAATTATTTAATATATTGTTAAAGATCAAGGTTTTATTATACGCTACCCGCGGCGTTGCTCGCGTGCTTTCTGGATAAAAAGTATTCTATTTTCTAATCCAGACTATAATCTAAAATATAATATAAAAATGTTAAATTGTTTAATACAATGTTCGACTTATAAGTTATAACCGAGGTTTAAAAAACAAACGTAAGTCAAGTTTG
This sequence comes from Zerene cesonia, assembly GCF_012273895.1. Lineage (NCBI taxonomy): Eukaryota > Metazoa > Arthropoda > Insecta > Lepidoptera > Pieridae > Zerene > Zerene cesonia. The sequence continues at coordinate 2,159,775 of NC_052107.1, forward strand.
CTTCGCTATTCTTTGCATGACAATCAATAATCATTGTAATCATAGACAATAGAACGGCTGTGGATCTATAGATTACATATTCAATGAAGCTTAAATCAATAGGATAACCTCGGTCGGAATTGACAGCGGTGCTCTTATCTGTTGAGTTACTATCATATCTCGTCGTACGACACAAGTTTACAACGTTTCAGCTATTGCTTTCAGCTTGGTCTAGGTTTTATGAAAAAAAAAATTGTGCAGATGTGTTTTTTTCACTATGTTTGTGACATCACAGGTTTTTGTGAGAACGTAACATTTCTTTTAAAGAAAGGAGAAACAAAAATCTATATGTCAATAAATGGACAGATTATGTAGATTTAGACTTCATTAAAATAAAAAACCGTAACATGTTTTATCATGTAACCATCGCGTCAATATACAAAACAAATAAATTTAAATCAAGCATGAGAAATATAATCTATAATTTCGATAAAAAAAAAGTTACTTTTATATTCTGCCTTTACCTCTGAAATACAATAATGCCATTGTATGGTACTTCAAAGGCATTTAAAATACCACAACTCACAGGCTCGAAATAGGCAGATTAGATGTTACTTGTGTTAGAAGAGGACAAACTATTCAATAATTTCATTTAATTTCATACAAATCCTTTCGATCTCATATTAAAAAATACACATCAGCAAATGCTTATAATTGTAAAAATACTAACATAAATACAATCAAATTAACGCAGAAAAAACTGATAAAAAAAGTATGTCGTCAATGGCAACTGATGAGAACAATTCTAGAGACTTCTATACGACCTTCTGATGGACAGAAAATAGATTTAAATCACTGCGATCTGCTCCACACGACACACATTAACATTCTCCAACCATTCTATTTGATTAAACTGGACATGATAGAACACGGGCGACAAGCCTTTACTTTGTGAACAGATTTTATTAATTGGCTTTCAATGTTGGATTTCGACAGAGTATGGTTTGTATATTATCGGAAATAATTATTGTATCATTTTGTGGTCCAATAAATATTTATTTCTCTAGCTAAACTAGATTTTTGCTCAGTGCTACGCACGCGTAACCAAAATAAAAATTCCTGGGGGAATAAAATATTTCACCGCGGTCAAAAATAGATTAACACTCTCTAGCCTCCTTTTATATCCTATTCTACTAATAATGTAAATGCGAAAGTTTGTAAGGATGTGTGTGTGTGTTTGTTGCTCTCTCACGCAAAAACTACTAAACCGATTGCAATGAAATTTGGTACGTAGATAGTTGGACAACTGGAATAATATGTAAGCAATTTTTACCTCGATATTCCTACGGGATACGGACTTACGCGGGTGAAACCGCGGTAAAAAATTTATTATAAATCAATCTGTTGCTATCTGAAAGAAAAGCAATTACATAGATATAGAAATTAATGTTAGTATGGATTAACGAAATAGTTATTTTCGGATAATGACCGAATTTATTGCGAGTTGGGTCCATCATTTATCGGCCTATTATAATCTATTCATTAAATTTAAGCTGTGATAATTAAGGTTCCAATTAATCATTTGGCTCTAATCAGAGCAGACTTATTTTACAACACCGATTGTTTTATTATTAACTAGCTGTCCAATCCGGCTTCGCCCGTGGTATACAATTAGGCATTCAGCGATTACATGCTTATCCAAACAGAATTTTACAGATTTTTAACAGATTTTCTTTAATCAGTCCAGTATACCCTAAGATCGGCACGGTAAAATAAATAATATTTTCAGCTCACAGAAGTATAGATAATTATAAAAAAAATGTATTGTAAATAAAAAACGTTGTACATAAAACAGATATTATCTATATTGTACCTGAGTGTCAGTTGTTGAAAGAAACTATTTAACACATATTAATACCACCAGCACCAGTAACTGTGAGATGAAAGGTGACGCCACCGTCGCTTCAGTGTAACCTTTAAAATAATATTTGATCCTTTGGAAAATATATTATCTATGGCTTTTATTATCTTTCGACATATTTAACAGTAACAATTTAAAAACATAGCAATAAAACAAAAGACTACTATGCAACAATGACGATTCAAAATCTATAATAAATTTTTTTGTCATATCAAAAATACGTTGGTGGCACTATGACATATGGGTGTAAGTAAATCTTTTAGAAATTAAAAACTTTTTAACGGATTTTAAACGCGATTTAACTTTTACGTATAATACTCGCGTAAAATCAAACACAAGAAAATACTAAGTATATCTTTGTTTATCAAATAAATTTCAATACCTTTAAGATATCATACATACGTTATATAACATTGATTCCGAGGTTTGTCGGTTGCTAAATCTGTGGAGAAATAACAATGCATTGTGGTTTTCCTTTGTTGTTTCAAAATCGATAGAAGGTTTTTATGGAGATCCAATTTGTCTTGTTTGTGACTAGCGTACTTATAAATGTAAAAGTTCAGACAATGTTAACATAATGTTGACTAAAAGCTTAAATAAAAAGAAAAAAAAAAAACGCAAATCACATTAATATTTCAAAGGATGAAATGCAAAAGTGGTTTAACCTTTAAATCCTTTGCAAATAAAGAATACACGAGAATTTAAATACCTCAAAGAACAGTGTAGCGTTATGTTATATGTAGTACATTATGTTATGTATTATTCAAAGGAAAATGCAATTTCAAAGCGTTAGCCTGGATAAAGTGACTCGGGGGACGCTGCAAATGGAAGTAGGTATAGATTGTTAGCGTCTATGTTAAGGGTAGTTTGCAAAATGAGATGTTTCTATAAATATCTAACACATTATTTTTAAAAATTAAAGTGTACATGTTAAAAATCTAACGGGATGGTCGTTATGAGCTATTGTAAAATTTTGACATATCTATATAAAATATACAATTTTCAACTGAAACCCAAATTTTGATTAAATTTGTTAATGTTGCACGATTTTAAATTTATGCTTCCACAACCACTATCCAGACCACAAAAAACATACAAATCAACTTAAGCGATCATTACAAACAAATTTAAATATATAGCGGATCAATTTGTGAATGACACTAACATTTGATAGAAAGGAATGATTGCCATAGAATAATTGTAGTAACTGAATTGTAATCCATCAATGAGTAGTGAATCTTTTTGTATGAAATATTCGAAGATACAATTGTCATTGGATATGGATGCATTTTTCGTCCAAAAGAGAAAACAATGGAAAATCAATAAACCTGAATGATGAAACCTCTGTTTGTAATTTTTAATTAAAAACTTAACTACCCGCGAATACTGATATTTAATCTCTCATAAAGGTTATTCGAAATACCAACAGGTAACCAGCGACCACAAATTGAGCTTTATTTCAACTTGGTGCATTCATGTATATGTTATTGAATAATCGTATTTTGTTTTTTTTCGGTAAACGAAAAACAAATTACATTACATTACATTTACATTCAAATTACTATAAAATATGTTGAATAGAAGTTCTTCAAATCATCATAAGGCTAACACAGAAAATGTAATCTAAATATCTGCAGATTTCGACTTAAAATCAAATGACAGTATAAAAGTTGTTTGTGGAAAGATCCCTCTATTTTCCAAAAACTAACTAGCCAAACTCATTAATGTCTGATTAGCAAAAGTCATTTCGAAATCAATTAAACAGATAACAATTAAATTAACAGACAGACAAACTATTAAACATGTTCTATTATTAACATAAGCAAACATTGTAAATATGTTTGTATATCTTGTACATCTATATTACTACATAGTATAAAACAAAGTCGCTTTCTCTGTCCCTATGTATGTTTAAATCTTTAAAACTACCCAACGGATTTTGATGTGTTTTTTTAATATATAGAGTGATACAAGAGCAAGGTTTATATCTATAGTAACATCTGTTAAACTACTCCGAATTTAACGCGTGCGAAGCCGCGGGCATAGCTAGTTACCACATAAAAAAACAAATTTAACGTAAACATTTACACTTTAGAAATAATACCTTTTATTTCCAGTCTTATAGCGTTCCGATTTATAAATCCAAGAAAATGTACCTGAAACGTATGGCAAATAGTTCCTCGCAACGGCTCTGTCCTTACATGACTATGAGAAAATATTTGCATTGACTCCGTCCTGCTGTGATAGGTATTTACAGGAATATTTACTACCGATAGTACGTGAAACCCATCACTACACAGAAACTATGTGTGATTGCTTAATACCATAATTCGGATTAAGGTAAAAAATTTCTGCTTAGATTATGTTCGTATGCTTGATATTACTTTAGTGTTATAAAATTAAAAACGGGCTTTAAATGGGTGAAAAATGTGGTTTCCATTACAAACTTTTACAACCTCGGCTTCGCCCTCTTATACGAAAGATTTTTCCATGAAAATAAATGTTTTATTGCGCTAAAGAGCCTGTATCATTCTCTAGCCTCGATATTATCTCCAGGACAAAAATCATATCATAAAATGGCTCGGTTGCGATGTGAAACAAAGAAATAAATACACTTCGACATTTACATATGTTATTATCACACTATTATTGCAATGTGAATGTGAAAGCATGTTCGTAGGATTTGTCCGTCAATAACGCTGAAACTACTTAAGAGATTTTGATTAAATTTGGTATACATATGGATAGAGTATGAGCTGACTTTGGTGATAAGATACTTTTTAACCCGATTAAATCTTGATATCCGAGCGGAGCCGGGAAGAGCGTCTAGTATTATATAATATATATTTTAAGGATGTTACAAAAACAAGAGAACGAAGACGTCCGAGCCTTTTTTAATTTAATAAAAAGCCATGTTAATAGAGAATTTAATAATTGGTCAGAAGCTAAAAAAGAAAAAAGTTTTTATTATATTTTTCCTCTTCAAATAATCACGAGAAATGCTAACCGCAATCTATTTATAGAATACGATTATTTACAAACTTGTAAGATAAAACCTTTGATGAACACAGCAGTGAATCCACTCAGTAAATTAGAACTCACAGCCAATTAAACTTCATGAAACATTGATAGCGATGGTGAAATCGATAATTCATATCAAACGAGCTGCCACTATCAAAGAGGAATAGGGAATTCCAATGAAAACTTTTACTAGTGGGAGTCGATTTCTTGAGTATGCTTCGGCTCAAACGACCCTAGCCATAAGCTAGCTTACCTGTATAAAATGTCTAGCTAAGTATATTGGAGAACACGTTAGCTATCTTTGTGCATATGAAGACAAACACTATACAAGCTATATATATACAAAATTCTAGTGTCTCAATCTAAGCATACTCTCCGAACGTTTGGACTGATTCTTATGAAATTTTGTATGCATTTTTTATACTTTAAATGATAGGAGTCAGGATAGCGTTTGTCGGGAAAGTTAGTAATATAAAAAAGCTAGGAAACCTATTATTGCAGTACATAAAGAATTTCTAACTAGATGAATAAAATTATAACATTTGCTGATACAGAAAACTCACATCAATGAGCACAATAATTTTGCACGTGCTCCTAAAGACAAGTCGTCAGTAGTTTATTTCTTAGTGAATTCTTGATATTATAATAAAATAAATTATTTATATATACCAATTTTTTATTGAATCTATTAGACTATCTATCTAGATCTATTGTTTTGTTGTAGAATTTTATACGATATTATTTCATCAGATGAATAATTTAATCATTATCAAATATAAAAAGAATTATTATAATTGGATCACCCAGTCGAAAGTGCTAAGAAAAACGAACCTCCGCCTTTTTTGAAGTCACTTAAAAATTATAATATTGTACATTTTACATTCATTTATATTTTAGTTTCACCGTAAATCCTTTCATAATAAATGCCCACTATTTCCAATTAGCTGCTATTAAGCTTTAACGGATAATCGATACATATATCCGATTCCAATATCGAAGCAAATTGTTTATTAAAATAATCCTCCAACTCTATTCCTCGTGTTTCGAAAGCCTAGTCATATATATTTAAATACTAGCTGACCCGGCAAACGCCGTTCTGCCTTACTCTTATCATTTAGAGTATGAAAAGATATTGGCCGATTCTCAGACCTACCAGATATGCACTCAAAGTTTCATGAGAATCGATCCAGTCATTTCGAAGGAGTACTGTAACTAATATTGACACGAGAATTTTATATATATAGAGAAGAGATATTAAATAACAAACACAATATTCAAGTCTTGTTAAGATTAGGTTACTAGCTTTGACCCGTCGCTTCGCTTGCGTTAAATTTGGCGTACTTAATAGATTATTAGAGAGATTATACACATAAACTTTCCTTTTAAATCACTATACTTTAAAAAAATAAACCTTCAAAATACGTTGCGTAGTTTTAAAGATTTAAGCATATATAGGGGCATAAAAACAGACAGAGACGACTTCGTATGTAGTGATTACAGTGCTTACAAAATTTTATAAAAAAATACATACGTATCAAAGAAATCAGTAAGTCTGTTTATGAATAAGAATAAAAGCAGGTTATTGTATACTTTCAAGCAACAACGCTTGCTGCGAGCAAGCAATTTGGAGAGTTTTTCTGTTCCTCATTTGCGCTATGTAACCAGAGTAGATTTTTAAGTTGGAAACAAAGCGAATTGAATACAAATCCTTATAATTGGTCGGAAATGTTCGATAAATAAAATGAGCTTTGAAACCGGAGTCGGCATGACGAGGGTCACGTCAACCTCAAATCAATAAAATAACATCTCATATATCCGCAGATCCATTTCGCAGAGAATTTCCCTTTTGGAGTTTTACTGTTCTTTCAATTTGAGTGCCGTGTCTTCGGAAGAGTGGTTTCATATGGGGAGGGTAGACTGTAATCAAACTAGCTTACCCTGTCAAGACCCACTCTGGTATATTATAGTTGCATGGGATAAAAACTATTTCTGAAGAGAGTTTAATATCGCACTGAATGCCGCCCGTGGTTTTGTCTGCTTGGTTAAAGGAAATATGATGTTTCACCGCGTAAAAAAATTGCGAACTCACTATATCCAAACACAAAGAAAAAAGGGCAAACAAACAAACATACTATAATTTATATTTTGTTAATTAGGTATTAACTATTTGGAGGGATGGTTACCGTGAAATTTGACCTCCTCTGAGTTTCCATAACTAAGAACCTTTTAAATCCCGCCAGTTTTATCCAAGCAATTGGTTTTATAGGTTATACTGATGCGTTTACCTCTCGACAAAGGAACCAGTGAAGTGCCACAAAGGTGATAGTTAATTATTTTTCATTTTATTTATTTATCGTTGAAAGGTCATGTTATATGCAATATGAGAAAACAGAAGATAAAGATACGCAGACGAGAAAATTAGTTAGAAGTACCTTCAAAGTGTGTTTATTAGTTTATTATGACGATTTTAAGAGCTTCACCTATATATAATCGTCTCCTTAAGGCAAACGGACAAATTTATTAAAATTATGTACACTTTACAAGGATCGGTGACACTACAATCCCATCTTAAAATCCCGGACTCCTGGAATCCGGATTGAATTATTTCCCTCTTCTACTCAGTATAATAACAATTGAGACATGTACTGATTCTATTTTTACAGCGTATGGTATTTAGTTTTATAAACCCTGTTTATTTTAATATTATATGTTTAGAATATAAAATTATTCCAACTATAAATTATATCCAGGTATTTTATTAATATATTAGGAGATACAAAAATGTTACAAAACCAAAATACATAAATAAGGAAAAATCGGTCTTCACAAAGTAAGTAACTTTCCTAAATCAATTGAAATAAAATTTCCGAAGTTCCCAATACAAAGACAATATAGGAAATTTGATAATGAAAGAACAGTTTGGAAATTAAAATTTTCGTATCGTTTAAAGGTAAGTTTTTTTTTTAATTATATCATGTTTTCAGTATTAATAAAGCAAAATAAAAAAAAAAATTACATTTCTTTTCGTTTTTTGTATAGTTTGTATATATTTTTATTGGTACGGACTATCACACAGTAAGTGTTCCCAGTTTAATGAATATAAATCTAAAACAGCGATAATGTAGTATACATAATATCGTAATAATATTATTCTGAAGAATATTAAATATTCATAGACAATTAGGTTTCTACAGGAGTGGGGTTTCGCCAAAAACCATCGCACAGTTTCAAAGTAATTTCGTGGGTGCCTCAAGCGAAGCAACCTTCACAATTATTGTTCAGGAATGTTGTAATTTCTGCTAAACTGTTATTTTAACTCACAATTTGGATTGATGCCTCTTTATATAATGGAATAATGTATAATGGAATTGTAATTAACACTGGATTTTGTACTCATAAGAATGGTTTTCTATAGCGCATTATTATAATGAAACAATTAGTAATTAAGCCGCATTTACACTTATTTTATAAAGAGGGTAAATTCACAATGAGTTACCTGATTTTGAAAATCCTTTTACTGAAGCAAAGCGACATTATTTCTTAGTCTAGATTATTTCTACTGTTATTCTCCTCAGGTTTTATATATACAAAAAAGAAAATGAATGTTTCGGTTATCTTATAAATTCGAAAGTATAGATGTTTGAATGGATTCATATACATCCATGTATCATTCCCAAGTATGTCCAAAACTTAACCAATTAAATAACATGGAAGTATCCGCTTGTCGTACCCAACGTAATACGTAAATATAGAAAAACAATATCTATGACATTTTGTACAGTGAATGATATAAGTCTAGATTATTAAATAGGCACTTACACGGGTAACATGCGAGCAAGCCACCGATACAAACTAATAAGTGAATTAAAGAAAAAAACAATCCCGACACTGGCGACAGCGAAAGAATGATCTGTTAACACAAACGAAACCCAGTCGCGTCGATTGCACGCACTTACCGTGAAACTGTGCATATTGAAATATCAATAGCCAATGGCTATTGAAACGAAAAGCATATTGAAATGGACATCATCGTTCGTTAGTCGCATACAATGCGTACTTCATGGTTCGACGAAATTGAGTTGGTGTTAAATAGAGTATATTCTAGGAATAGATTATTTTAGCAGAATATTTCTTAACGATTAATACTATTTATGTCAGGTTTGAAAATAATAATAACGTGTCATTAAGTGAAGTGTCATAGATCGTAGTGGGGTATGAGAAGATGCATTCCAGTCACTTCACTGATCGATTTTTTAATTACCGGGTAAAACTGTTTTAAGTCTCACTTAGACCCTTCGCTTTTCTTGTTATTACCGCTATCTACAAAGAAGACTGAAAAAACAATCAAAATGAAAAATTTTACATTTTCAATTTAGTTGGCCTCAATGGCTTAGGGAGCTATGGTGAAACTTACAAAATAGAAAAAAAAGGTGAAAACTGCGTGATAAAATCGCCATTATTCGAAAGTAAATAGTTTGTTGTATAAAAATACTTTCTACCACTTGGTCAGTGTGATGAATCCCGACGTCTACACTGATACATATAGGAGGGAACAAATATGGTCAATACTCATCATCAAACATCTCTTTAACTAATATGTTTCTATGTTATATAAATAAGAATAAAATGGATTCTGTGCCGTTTTGTGACATCATATATGAAAAAGTAGATTTTATATTTTCGATTAATTAGTCTAAGTTAAGAAATAAAGTTTGTGTTATGAATTTGATTCAAGAGACAGACAAAACAAAGTAAATCCTATTTTTCAAGTGACATTTAACATGACATTGACACTTAAGGTAATTGACGTTCGTTTTAGTAGTTTAGTATATTTCGTCCATGGTAGAATTGCATATTATTTTTTTTTTTTTATAGAAGACATGATTGTAATGAATTAAAAATGAAATCGAATCAACGGTATTGTTGATGAAGCAGCTGTAATTAACCCAATAATCAACCAAATATATTACCGTAAGGCCGAACAAAGATGATTGATGATATATTTTCTTTAATTAAAGATGAACTCAGTACAAAATCAAGGGGCGTGTATAAAGATTTTTCACAAACGAGAAGGTCAGTGGTCTTGAATGAATTTGTTTTGGGACGAAATAGGTTTTCAGTTCATTGCGTCCTTAATTTAGATTCCATTGGAACCCTGTTTTATTTGAGGATTTCGTACTTTAATTTAATATAAAGTGGAGGGATATTCACATACTGATGAAATGGTATGTATTGAATGAAAAAACAAGGTTTAGATTAGCGGCAAATAAGATTATTTTGTTTTGTTTTTTAAAGGAAATTTATAAATTTGCTTTATGGTGGTGTAAATGACATAAATTTGCATTATGAACGAAAAGAGTTACATGATTTTTAGAGCCCTGAACGTTGGTTATTTTATTTTTCTGTTTGCATGCGCATCTTTCACCGACGTCTTTAACCATAATTTTGCACTTAATAAATGTTTTCGAAAGCTACTATTCTACAAAAAACCACTAACTTCAAAATTTTATCACCTACAGAAGCTAAACCGCAGGCGGACACCTAGTATACAACACATCTCTCTGGCACAAGGTCATAATCTACCACATAGTTCAAAGTATATATAAAACAGTAGATATATACGCAATATGAGTTTCTACGCTATCGATTGACGCTTTCCTCTTGAGTGAAGAAGACCTTGATCTTATTAACACTTGATTATTAAAGTAGTGATTAAGACCACTACAATTTTATTTATAGATAATAAATTAGATGCACTTATTAGAAATTTTGTTATTTGCAAACTTCGCGTGTCTACATTCCTCCTCCTCCCCAGTCGGTTCCTCACAGTTGAGGATCTTGACCTCTCGTCACTTTTCTGACGGCTTCTCTCCACCTGTTACCGTCTTCAGCTTGCTGGAAAACGATGTTCATAGGGATGTCTAGCTGTTGGGTCACCTGATCTGCCCATCTCTTCGGACTGCAGCCTCTCGATCTCTTGCCTTCTACTTTTCCAGTAACAGTCAGCCTCTCTAGACTGTCGAAATTGCTGCGCGCAATATGGCCAAAGTACAGAAATAAAAGTATCTACATTCATAATTAATCAGAATTTAAATCTAATTATAAAACTTTAAACCGTCATTAATAACCTCTAAATACCTGTTACATATAAAACGATAATTCGGATGTAATTAATATGAAGTAGTAGGTAGATAGTTACTGAGATGAGCGAGTAGATGAAGTTTTTGATTGAATAATTGAATTAAAATTTAGTATAAGACCTGGATATACCAAAACAATATATATACCTACTTAACTCTAAATAGCTTAATTGACTTACCGACGCATTAAAAGTAAGCGTTACACACAAATACCATGCTATACCCGATTGATGTTTAGCATATTTATAATAATTGTCAGACTTTAAGCTCTTCTTATCTCTCGAATATTATAAATGTGGAAGTTTTCTTCAAATGATGTTTGTCTGTCAATGAAACTCATTAACAGATTTCTATGAAATTTGTTATATAGACAGGGTTTAAGCTGACTTGACACTTTTTACCCCGATTAAATGCTACCTTGGGATAAAACAGGAATCTTGATATCCGGACGGAGCAGGAACGAGCGTCTAATAAACATTATATCGTATTAATACAATAAAATTCAAAATACAACCATTAACAATATGAATTTATAATAACAGCTACATTGATGTAATTTGTATTACGTACCAATGTCGACTGCTAATAATTATGTAAAGATTATTGCAGAAACACAGAAAATTGGATCAAATTCTCGAAAATAGAAACTGTAATATCAATAATATAGATATAATAGCGTATATTCCAATGTTACTATTTATGTTAGTAACAACGTTCTCTTCCTATCATTTCTAGTTGATTTTATTAAAATCAAGGTGAAAATCAATAACTAATATATAAAATTCCCGTGTCACAGTTTTCGTTGCCATACTCCTCCGAAACGGCTTGACCGATTTTGGTGAAATTTTTTGTGCTTATCCGGTATCTATGAGAATCGGCCAACATCTATTTTTCATCCCCCTAAATGATCAGAGTAAGGCAGAGCAGCGTTTGCCGGGTGCAGCTAGTATCACTATGAAAATATGTACACGTCTTACTTTCGGTGCATTATAAAAAAGCAACCTTATGTATAATGATGACGCATTAGGTCTACTTCCTTTTGTATCTTGTTTACCATTATTATTAATAATGTTTTTCTGCCATAAACCTAGACCAATCAATATTTTAATTTGGCTAGAAAGGGAGAAAACCATTAGGTAAACATTGTTCTGTTAAATTCTCTGTTTTATGACTATTCATCTATATGACTAAACATCATGTTTACATTATCTGTTTTACCTATTTGAGATTCGGCAAACTATATTTATCTATGTACTTACGTTTCAACTATAGTCCAGTGGATATGGTTAAAAACCATTAATAAAGCTTTTTGGATATATATTACCAGCCCTATTATTAGTCTTTCAATTGATGTTAATGAATATCAAATTGATCTCTCCATTTAAGACACCAATACAATTTTATGAATCTCGAACATTTTGACATATAGCTTAGTAAGCGTTTTAAATGTAAGTATTTTATGCAATACTAGCTGCGCCCCGCGGTTTCACACGCGTAAGTCCGTATTCCGTAGGAATGTCGGGATAAAAAGTTGCCTATATGTTATTTCAGTTGTCCAGTTATCTAGGTACCAAATTTCATTACAATCGGTTCAGTAGTTTTTGCGTGAAAGTGCAACAAACAACCATCCTTAAAAACTTTCGCATTTATAATATTAGTAGGATGAGTAGGATTTTTATTCAACATGCAGTAGTAAAAAAAATTGCCTAGGGCAGTATTTTACAAATTACAATATATGTATTTGTGTTTTCATGTGTGTTTCTCCTTTAAAATATTATTTTTTGATTACACATTTGCGCTTAACTGTTGTCTTACATCTCTTTCCTTTTTACAGTTGCCTCGAAGAGATTGCTTTTTAGCGATAAGTCGGGCTATTGTCCATTCGTCATGTTATTATTTTTTATTACTTAATCCTTTGTATTTCAGGTCTGTAAAATACAGTGTTTTAAACAAATATTATCTGTATAACCCTTATTATAAAATTCAAGTTACCATGTGTGTGTAACTTATAATGGTGTATAATAAAAAAAACACTTTGTAATGATTATCTCCGTATCGCCATTTGTTTAAGTAACCTCAACCTCATCTAGTTTTTGAGAAACACAAGTCTTCAGTGATCACAAATTGCAACCCTCTGAGAGGCTGATTGGCGTTTAATGAAACGACGACTCAATCCCGTTTCAGATTATTGAAATGTGGCTGCGGTGATAAATCGATACTTAACTAACCGGCGCTTATAACCTCAATCCGATCTGCATAAACATTTTTAAACACCACAGCTAGAGAGTGAGTGCCGCTGTCTATCTCAATAAGTGAGGTAATATCATAAGGTATAAATAGTGTAAATATCATAGCTAATTTAGTAATGACCGTGTTCTACAACTTCTAGATTGGTTCTGTTTAGCTTTTCTTTCCGTTAAAATTACAAATAATGTTTGAAACACAGTGTTGTAGACTACCAGGGTTATTATAGGCAAGTGATGAATCCTCCCCTCGGTCTAACCACAATATGTTGTCAGTTATCAATCTAGATTTTATAATCTTGTCAAACTAGAACTTTCCGTTAAAATTAAATTGATATCAAAGAAAATTCGAGATCAAAAGAAAAATTTCTTTACCCGTGTACGAAGCTTTGCAAGCTTTGTAAGGTCATGCAAGAATTATAGAATGATTTGAAAAAGAAAGATTTACAACATTTATTATTACATGCAGATTCGAAATACTACATTCAATACTACACATACTACTAAATTAAAAACTTAAAACTATTATTAGGTTTATAATTGCTTAAGAATTTTCTTTTATTCAATAATATTGTTTGAGAAGAACAGTATAAAATCAGCTGTATTTTTATTAATATCATCACGTACCTACGATAAATATTGAGGTCAGTGATATATGTTATTTTTCTATTTCTGTCCCATTTTACTGAGAGGATTGTTATATAAATTTACTGTTCTGTGGCATATGAGAAGGGTTCTATGATTGGTTTACTTATAGAAATTGCTCTCCAATAGATGAATTAAAAACAAAAAACCTTTTCTTTTTGATCAATATCAACATTTTTAATAAAATAATGAAACATAAAATGTAAACGCAGATCCAAACAACGCAGATACATTCCAATAAAACAAAATTATATCGTAACTACAGCTCCAATATCGTCAATTTATTCGTATATTAGAGGTTTATACCAATTTTCAGCTATATGCAAATAATTGCAAGGCTAGGCCCATTTTTGGTCTATTTTGACTGGACTAACATTAAGTATTCGGTTTAATTCTCCCCATTACGAATTCCTAACCCCTTTTCTTTTTAACTCATGATTCGAGATGAAATATAACGATCTCGACATCTGTTGTTATAGCTCAAACTGCAACAGATTCAGTCAATACTCGAGCCATAAAGAGTAACGGTTCTGACACGAATGAGAAATAATAAGTCTACTTCATACCACGCCTGCAATAAAACACACGACTGCGACGAAATTTCAGCAACGAGAGTTATAAGAGCTCTTTGTCGCGATATTTACATATTTCAGACGACGCGTGTTCAATTACTTAAGCTCCTGATAGACGAGGCTAAATAATGTTGAAGTTACTGGGGCAATTTTCGTAGTTTCGCATTCTATCATTTCTCGCATGTTTGCTAACGAAACATAACTTTGAAACAGCGGGTTAAATAATAGCGAACAACGAGATAGCGAGACTTTTCTTAGTATATAGATTCTATACATAGCTACGTATTTTATATGTGATAGTAGTTCGCCACAGAAAAACATTTCGTTCGCTGAATAATTATGCTGACAACTAAAATACATTCATCATTACCCTTCCTGATATTTATTAGGACTTATAAGGACTACTCAGGATTAATTTTCTTCCTATAATTCTTTACGCTGACGTGTGCTTTCTTCTGTACTCATTGATATCGGACTCCACGTTTTACTCATAATGGACCTAAACGATAGGTTAATTGGTTGAATAAAATCAATCAAACTAAGACGCTCACTTCAAAATTCCGGTCAATATCCCTTGAGACCTCTCTGCATATATCTAACCTCTAACAATAGTTTAACGACTTGAATCTTTTCTAGGGTCAAATGTCAATAGCGGAATATATAAGCTTATTCATGCATTATTTATAGTTAGCGCAACATATTTTAATAAAATTAGCAAAATTTTACAAACTCGTGTTACTAGTTTCTAACCGTACTCGGTAAAAATGCAGATTCTAAAGTAAGATAATAAACAAAAAAATCTGTGTTTAGTTAAATCTTAAAAAAACCATCACGCTTTACAAAAACAATCAAACCTAATATTGTATAGAGGAAAGTCTATACAATATTAGGTTTCATTAATATTATATACATAATATGTTAATGTAAATTGCGTTAAAGGACAAACAGACACCCGCCTTACACCTAAGTTCTTACAATAGATCCATCCATTGTAATATACACGCAAGACCAAGAAATATATCTACAAAGGTATCAAAGACAAGGCTTTTATTATATCGCCGTTTAATGGTTAAAACCGTTAGATTATATTCTAGCTGAGGATTGGAAACTATCGAAAATTTTAACGTATTATTTTTCGATAGACTGTAATACGACTACATGGCAGTTATGTACAATGCTACGAATATACTCCTTCCTAATGTCCGTCAGACTTTTAACTCGCTTTCTTTCAATATATATGTGTAAAATTTAAATAATTCTAATCTATTGTAACCCCGATTAGTGAAATTCCGAGTAAATGTAAATGAGATTGCCCATTTTTCATTAATTCTATGAAAAAATGAGAAATGGGTAATCATATCGAATGCTCATTTCTCATTTATTCATTCTCTTCATTAAAAAACGCTTCATTGCGTTAAATTGTAAGTGCTATGTTATGGATCATATTAATTTATCGGCGCAATACAATCTTGCGAGATAAATTATTATATAACGGTGTTTCCAATTTTACGGTAACATATATACCGATTTTATTATATATTAAACACATACACATAGTACTAAAGTAAAAAGATCAAGCACTCATTGATTTTCTTCTAAAACAAATGCGCAATAATGAAAATTGCCAATACTATATAAATTAAAAAAACAGAGTAAAATGAGAAGAAATCCTCTCGTTGTATAAAATAGAACTAACAAAAACTGAAATTGAAATGGAACCTGAAAGCTGTTTAATCCTTTTTGTTTGAGAGATCGTTTTAATGCAGTTCATCAAAGCCAGGTCTAATCCTTCAATAGCAATAAATGCCGAGAATAGATTGTCATAATTTTCTTTTAATTTATCTAATTATTATTTTTCTTCATGAAATTGCATCTATCTATTGTTTATCATCATTATCTTTTATTTGATAAGGTTAATTAATCCTGAGGTAATTCCTAGTATATAAAAATAATAAATGTGAAAGTAAAAATGAAGTATGAATTAAATTTATAGTTATCCTCGATTATTTTACATAAAAATCAGGTTATCCTGAAATAATATTCTCAAGAGTGTAAGCGGCCCGTTTCCTTTTCCTTTCCCTTCCCAGTCCATTCATTCTTTTCAATCTTCAATCGAAATAACTTTAATTAATATGTATATTTTAGCGCAAAGTCAACAAGAAATGACACAAATGTGAAAAGTATTACGAATATTTAGCGTAATATATAAATGTTTATATTGGGTAAAAATAAGTGTGAGGTTTTTGATGAATCTTAATATATAAAATTCTCGTGTCACAGTTTTCGTTGCCATACTCCTCCGAAACGGCTTGACCGATTTTGATGAAATTTTATATGCTTATCCGGTATCTATGAGAGTCAGCCAACATCTATTTTTCATACTCATAAATGATAAGAGTAAGGCAGAACAGCATTTGCCGGGTGCAGCTAGTTTAATATGTGTTAATCGAGAGAGCAATGCGACAGCGATCACTTGTGAGTCGTATTTTAACTGTGTTGTTTTGAAACCTAACATGATCTTACATTTCGCACTTTACGCCCAATGCTCCTTAAGTATTTATGTGTATGTATTAGTATGTACTTATACCACGACAGAGTTATTAAACAAATTCAAATATACGGTAGCAAGGTAAATTTCAATTTAATGACATTTCCCACCCACCGCCTTCGCAACTCCTTCGACAAGGTACTAACTTAAATCTACAAGTTTGCGGTTCTCAGCTATACTGGTCTTGAAAGAAAAGTTTATCAGGCTATTTTTTGTGGTTTTTTATATGGTAGGTCACTGATAGGTCACTCGAAGCGTTTTTTTATCTATTAGCTGTTTACACCAAGATAAACCTGAAACAATTAAAAATACATATCATTATAAAGAGGGAAAGTTTGTGAATTTTTGATGTTGGGGGTAATCTCATGATCTACTGTAACGATTTTAAAAATACTTCTACTAATAGAAAGGCACGTCATCTGTTAGTGTTTATCTCAAGACAATCAGGGGCAAGCAGCATGTTAATGAATAAAATATTACGTAAAAACAGTAACATGTTAAAAAAAAATCATGTTTTTGAATATATTTTTCATATTGTTTCTCAATATTACACAATAGATTAAAAATTGATATTAAATCCATAAATGATTTGAAAACTTCATAACTACACCGATTTACACCACTTTGAAAATTAATAAACGCAATGTAATAAAAATTACAAAGCAATCATTGGGAACCAAAAACAATGTATCCCTCCCAGACCTACGGAGATGCATCAAAAGTTTTATTAAACCTCGAGCTTTCCGTAGCTTCTATTCTGCTGCATATACATCGACGTGCCAATATGGCTACAGCAGAACTTGCTACATAGCAACGTTTCAGTAGTCAACGTTCAGTGTGGAAAGTCGAGTCAACCTTACAGCGAGCTGAATGTAGTGAGACATTCGGCCGGGAGAGGCAGGCGTCCCGCGCAGTAGTGTTTCGACCGTCGCCCTGAGTGCACGCCGCGCCGCGCACACACACACGCACCCGCCGGTACGCGACACGCTCACACACGCATGACCCGCACCCCACCCCCGCGCCCCTTTGACCTTCAAACCTTCAGGTGGATAATGCGTTGCACACTTGACTGAAATGCTCGCGAGCAATCGTTATCCATCGCGGCTCTTGCATGCGCTTTTCCCCGCCTCAACATATATGTCGTAGATTGTTTTCTCTGTTTTAGATAAAATTTATGAACACGGATATTTCGCGGACGATAGAAAAATTACCCCCCATTGATTACTTTTTACATATGCATTATTTATTCTCTTTAAAATTGTATTTTAGAAGAAAAAACATTTCAATGGAAATGAAAAATGCATCAGCCTTTTGCGTTTAATGGTATTTCTCTGCAACACTTGTTGAATGTTAGGATAGAGCGAGCGAATTTGTTATCTGGAGCTTTTATATTGAAGTATATTATTATTACACTTTTATTTAGCTTTTTTCTAGGAGCACTTGTTGAATACATCGCTCAAACAAATTAATGCAAACGGAGATTGTACAAAGCAGTAAAGTTTTATAGAGCTTTAAAGCTAGTTAGAATTTATAAGTTCATTGTACTTCTTTATACAAGAATAGCACATAAATAGTGAAATATTTTTAGTTTTTCAAGATGCCGTAGATTGTAAATTTAAACAACATTGATAAACTACTACGATATTGATTGAGGAATCTAGTCGACTAAACAAATTTATTGCGCTGCTTCTTATTTGTAGGCATAGTATAGTATTCGACGTAACTGAACTGTTATATTTTTTAAGTGTTTATATCTACTAACTCTGCATTAATTTTAGTAAATTTGTGCTATTTTAATTATGTCGTCAGATATATGATAGAATAATATTTTTTATGAACACCTCTTACAGTAAAGAAATTCTACCGAGTTTGTCATTAAATCAACAAAAACTATGTATGTCATATAAATCTATACAATATGGACTTAAAATATATCTAAACTAAAATTATAAATAAAAAACAAACTGTAAAACAAATACAAAAACTTTTTCGTTAAAATATCTATTACTACAGTGCAATTATCTAGGAGTTAGGACCATTATTGATCATCATAAAATAATTGAAACTAAATCAAATAAAATAAAACACAATCTATAAATAAATAAATTCACAATCTTTCAATTTTATACATCTCTAGAGCGGTCCGTGACTAAAATCAAAAGGGGTTTCAAATCAGACCCGTCAAATGTTGATGAAACGCCGAACTCTCGAAAAAACCTTTCATTTGCACTTAGAGAATCGTTTTACATAAAATCTCACTCAGAGGGTCTTTCTACACTCAGTCAAATATTCAGAAAGATTTCATTCGGATTTAAATTAAGCCTGCGACAACATTGCTCCGTCTTTGAAAAACTGAAAGGACGGTAAAAATTTTCCACAGAGTATTTCAATTACATATTTAGTTAAGAATTTATTCTTCGAATGATCTTACTTTAAATAAAACGCAATAAAAAAACGGGCTCTCAAACTTTTCTACCCAACTAAGCAAAAGAG
This sequence comes from Zerene cesonia, assembly GCF_012273895.1. Taxonomy (NCBI): domain Eukaryota; kingdom Metazoa; phylum Arthropoda; class Insecta; order Lepidoptera; family Pieridae; genus Zerene; species Zerene cesonia. The sequence continues at coordinate 2,179,337 of NC_052107.1, forward strand.
GTTTTAAATTAATTCAATGAATAAGAGACTATTTCAATACGTACTTGCAAGTTAAAGTCAAAGTTATTTATAAAATTCTATTTGATTTGAGCATATTTTGCTAACACTTTGTTTAGATATTGTGTTTTTAAATAATGTAATAAGGGTTTTTTGTTATTTTAATGAACTGATGTTGATACCAAATTGTTTAAAATGCTTTTCCGTGATAAAATTTATACCTTAACTAGCTGCGCCCCGCGGTTTCACCCGCGTAAGTCCGTATCCCGTAGGAATATCGGGATAAAAAATAGATGTTGGCCGATTCTCAGACCTACCCAATATGCTTACCAAATTTCAGAGGAATCGGTCAAGCCGTTTCGGAGGAGTATGGCAACGAAAACTGTGACACGAGAATTTTATATATACCTTAATAATATGGTTAACAACACAATTATCGCTGGTAACACCTACTGTCAGAACGGTTTGGTGTCAGTTGTTCCACCTGGTCTAGGTTTCGAGAAAATTGTTTCTTGAGAAGAAGATAGGAAGAATACGATGTACGGACCCAAGGACAATCAATATTTTGTGACCCAAGAACGAAATCAGAATCAAAAATAAGCATATGAGCTTAAAGGCTGTCAGGAGGAAATATCTGGAAGTTGATTTACATAGTTGCAGACCAGATTGCCTTAATTATGCCGCTGGGAGATAAAATTTTCCCAAAATTGTGTGACGTGGACCGTTATGGATTGGTGCGAGGATTTATTTACTGCTGAAGTCAGAATCTCTGTAACCCGCTTTACCAACTTCGTAACGTGCTAAGGAGACCAAGAAAGCATTATGCATCGGTACATTTTGAAGAAATTATGCGGAACGGGGCATTCTATCATATTCTGGGCTGGCATAACTTCTGTAGATTATACAGAACACATTTTCATAGAAAAAAGAAAATGATTGTCACAATGCACAACGCTGCATCACGGAACTCCCTAATTCCTCAAGCACAATCAATATCATCTGTTATATCGGTTACTGTGTTTTTGTAACAAAGCGGGCGACATAGAGGCTCACTTAAGAGAAGACGAGATCCCGTTTTTTTTCCCTATTGAGTATGTATGAGAGTTTCTAAAACGACGCGTTAGTGCTGTATACCCAGACCTCAATTCCATCCGAGAGCTTAAAACTTCTATTACAGATCCCAAGAACTCATAAGCTTTGTCTGAAGCATGCCATGAGAAAGCCAGAGAACCGGAGACTATTTATATATTACACAATCACGCTTCATTGTTTTTTAATTCAAATGTACACAGAATACTCGCATGTTGACCAAAATGAATAAATGGCGCCAAAATATTTTAATAGGTTCCACTGAAATGGATATAACAATGAAATAATAAAACCAGGAAATCATACTCGAAAACATTTAAATTCGAACGAGGATGTACAATATTAACTGGTCCCATTAAATGCCGCATTGTGCAATGTTAAAAATAAATAATAGGTACGTTATTACTACTAACGTATACAAATAAGTAATGTAAAAATTTTACTAACAAAACACAATTGATATAGAAAGAAATGTAAAAACTTTTCTTTTATTTTTACTTTTAACTTTTATTTAAGTCCTTTCTAATGAATAAAAAGTAATAAATCTTCCTCTGAATTTGTCATTGATTTTCATAGATACTATCGGTATTTTATTTTAAGATCAATTAAGAATAAATAAACAAATAAATATTTACCGTTTATAGATAAACTTAGTAAAGACGATATAATATAATAATAACGATGAAGCGTCAACAGAAAATAATGTGTATTTATAAAGCTGTTATTTATTACCAGTAAATGCCGGTAAGTTTCGTGTTTCGTTTCGTTTGCCGTTGAGCCTTCGTTTTCATTATTCGTTTAAAGTAATGGTTCAAATGAAAAATTTCCTCTTAAATAATCTTCTATCATTTCATTAAAAAATAGACTATGGAACACTTTCTAGATTTCACATATTTTTACCATAATTTTATCGTACATTTTTCAGTTATGTCAATTGTATGGTCAAGAGGTCTTTGTTTCATTTTAAACTTATAGGACACATTTCTCACAAGGTGATATATATTTCTAGTTCTAATAAATTACATATTCTATACAATGTTTTTGCTACTCGATTTTTTAAGTTTTTTTTTTTGTCTTACTATTGCTTTTCGGAGCATAGACAAACCCATCAATTCTTATAAATATTGTGCACGTTCCCTTTGGAAATAATGATACATAACCATTTCTTTATTATTCACAAAATTGATATAAACATGGCCGTTGATAAATAAAAAGATAGTAAATACTGCAATAACAACATGATTCCAAGGTATAATAAGATCTTGGACTGTTATTTGTCACAGCTGTCATCGCAATTTGCGTATTCGTTTACACTGAGATTTCTGAAGCTGTGTTAGTCGTTAAAAGTGAAATGCAATTTCTCTTTGTAAGGACGCAATCGTAATGCTATCGAATTGCTTTTATGAAAGCCGATAAACATTTTCATGCAACAGTTATATTTCGCTTATGGAATGTTACTTTTTTATTATAACTTCAAGTAAATTCTTTCCCGCCGCCTTCTGTGCTGTATCTTCCTATTTGTTTAAGTATAAGTTTTGTTTTTGTATGCAAAAAAACTTTGTATTTTGTTAGCAGCACAATAAAGTGTTTAAATAAATAAAATACTCGTTAAAACAATTAAGATATAGTAGTCATACACATAGTTAACACAGTTAACCTTGGATTTTACACTTCAGTTCTGATCAGACTCAGACTGTTATAGTAAAACTTGAATGAACATTACCGAGCAGAGAGGAAGCAGAGAGGTATAAATAAAAATCGGTCCGTTGCGACGTAAAGAAAGACAAACAAACACTTCTTCGATTCATCGATTTTGGTGGTTTTAAAATATTTGTGTAGTTATTGTCCTAATCAAATTAATAAATCTACAACAAACAAACAAACTGATAATCGATAAATTTTGAAAGTTAAACAAAATTTGATCACGAGGCGGGATTTCAATGCTTTAAAACTAAATATGAAACTGATAATCGTTAAAATCTATTTAGCCATTCTTGGGTTACAAATGGTGTGACTAACACGGATTTCTTTTCGCATTTGATGTAGATTTCAATATTAATCCATATTAATATAATAAAATGTGCGAAAATTACTCGGTCTTGCTAAGCCGCGAAGCTAGTAAATATTAAATAATAGAGTATAACAGTATACGGTAAAATATTGTTAAGAGTAAAGATAAAGTTTTATGAATAAATATTAAAATAACATCATCCAAATAATAATAAACCATATAATCACACAAACGTCATTTTTTATTTTTCTTTAAGACCATCTCATAATTTTACATATTAGTAACTCTACAGATAGTTTTAACATTTTTATAAAACTAGGAGAATAGAATGGAGTGTTATAGCATAGATAACATAATATTTTATAGTGAATATTTATTATCTGTGTAGGCTGATTGAAGTCTGTGCCAATCAGAATTAAATGTAAACACTGCGCTTATCTCGGCAGCTTGCGAAGTTCCTTTGAAATAGCAAACATGATTTTAAATAAAATAATTAATTACTCCAATACGATAGTTATATAAACATAAACATCGTCATAAACGGATTTTATTCGTTTAAACAACTAATGTATGAAAAGTAAATAAATATTAAAATGTTTCTATATTACATCCAAATGACAAATCAAAATAAAGGATTGAGAATATGAATTAAATCTTATACCTTTAAACGAGCAATTCTTGTATATATATATATATATATATAATTGGAATCTCGGAATCGGCTCCAACGATTTTCATGAAATTTAGTATATAGGGGGTTTCGGGGGTGATAAATCGATTTAGCTAGGAATCTTTTTTAGAAAATGTCATACTTAATCGTGTTTTATTCGTGTTTTTTTTTTCCTGACATCTATTGGTGAATAATAAACTTACTCGTACTTGTGCATTGAGTGTGTACTTACTACTACTACCTACTTACATACTACTTACATACTTGTGTTTAATACCTTAAATATTATCTGTTATCCAATATCTAACAACAGTAATAAATAAGTACCTGAATAATATATGGCTAATGCCTTTTTCAAACATTAAATCTGCGGGATTATAATATGAACAACGTTTTTAATTACATTATAATGTACAATGTAACATAAAACAAATACATATGCAAACTTGTAATTGGCCTTATTTTCTTTTTTCACTTTAGTAAGCTGTAAGTTTTCTTTTAATTAAATAAATAAATAAAATGCTGTAAAAAAGGAATTAATATGTATAAAATGAAATAAAATGAAATAAACAAGAAATGTTATATTCCAATATGTTACAATTTTAAAAATGGAATTTGGACGTGTTAAAAGGCCGTAAAATAAAGTAATTGAGTTGGTGAGGTTAGTCGCAATGCTCTTAGCATGTTACAGGATTTGGGCCGTCGTTAAAACTAAGGTTTATAAATATCCTGAGTAGATACGTCCCTTGTCAACGATCCATAAATTCTTAAGCACCGGCTCTTCGTGTTAACATTTGTTAATGAAAAACAGACTTAGGTAATTTGATTCCTTTTAAATTAGAATCTTTTCAGTGTTGTTTTTTGTGTTATTTGACTGACGATAATAATATGACTGGCTTTCCGCCGTGCCCGCACTTTCAGCCGCGAAATCAAGTTTCTCTCCAGTCTTTCCAACACAGTCGTGGCATTTTTCATAGTTTTGTAAATTGAAGTGAAGCGGTTCAGTGGCTAACACGTAAGGACAGACGGATCCATTAGTTTCGAATTTATAATATTAGTAAGGATTTTAAGGGTTCCAGTATTTTAAAACTGTTTCCATTAGCGAAGACTCCTTATTCGATTTATATTAAATTGATTTTGATTTTTGTTTCTGTACCATATAAGATAAATACTTGTTTATCTCTACTGGTTATATCTCTAGCGGCAAGTTAACAAAAGTTCTGTTTTCAATCCGTGGCATTTTATATTAGTTTAGTTTTGGTAAACCCGATTCTTTTAACTTCGCTGTATGTTTGTGTGTAACCCACTCCTTTAGAATCTATTTTGACCCATTCTAAACGGAAATATTTAATTCAAACTTTGTTCATTTAATCGGTAACACTACAATAATTTCCTGAGGTTATGTTTTTCATCCTAATTAGGATCACCAGGATTACATTATGTCCTTATGTATACTCTGTGCAGCAAGTGAGACAATTAAGTTAAGATACTATCATTAAAGAGAGTTATTTACCTTTATGTAGTTAAATAACCTAAATTAGTAAAGTTTTAATTAATAACTGGTTAATCTCTATAACGTACGGAAATATAAATATTTTGAATAACAGCGGTAAAACATGCTTATGTACAGTTATTTCGTTTTCAACTATTTTCTCTAAAAGTCAGCTATAAATACAATATAATACTGTATAGTAACAGTATTATGAAATCTATATTGTTAAACTATAATGGTCTTCACACATTCCCATAAACTTCTTACTCCTCAATCATGGGCTTTGATCTGAAGTATACAAAAATAACCAACGCAATGAGAACAGTATAGTTTGGATATCGTCCTAACACATGTTAACTATGGAACGGGGATTACAATAATTTTAGCGTACATAACTCATTGTGGGTATAGATTAAATATCGATGCCCTACATTCGACGCAATGTACTTTCAGACAGTTAATTGATTCATTTTATTAATATAATGATCTCGATCGAGTACTTATTTTAAGCTATAGCTATTAACATAAAAACATTCTGATCAATCGTGTTGTATAGCGTAATTTAACCTTTTTTCTATTGTTTTTCTTTCTTTATACACACCTTGAAATAGCTTTTATTTTCTTACATTTTTTTTTTAGCCGCCCATCCTCGATCCGCCCGGGGTGACTCAGGATAAAAACTTAATAAGACATAGTCTATTACATACATGAATAACGTGGCTTACTATTGGCAAAAAATTATTTTAGTACGGATCAGTAGATGCAGAGAATACCTCACACAACATCAGAGACTCTTTGTAAGGTTCACAAACTTAAGATATTTTTAATAATAGTATAGACATTAGATAAAGATTTGGGTCTAAATCTTTCATAATTGCAAGTTTACAATACGGTGATTAATGTAAATAATGTTTCCTAATTTAGTCCTGCCCTAAAGATTGATTGAAAAATCCGTTTATTTCTTTTGCATAAAACATTTATTGCTTTAATGTATGTTAGTCTACGTATACAATAATACAACTACATTGATTTTGAAAATATTATTTGAAGCTCGTACGAATTCTTGTCCCTCGGTTTAATAAAAGTTCTTTAAATGTAGGGATCTAAACGATTATTGATCTAGAAACGAATTAATAAATAAAGTCGAGAAATAACGTTTGTCAAATAATCAATTTCTGAATTGCACAACGGTTTTCTAAGTAAAACGTATTCAAATGATAATAAAATACGATTGACTTAAGTATCAATTTCATATTGATATATAAAGGTCATTGACGTTTCTTTTCTTAGTTGAATCGCAGTCTGTACATAACATAATTCATTATTTTATTCATTGTAATGCAAGAATTGTATTATTATAGCATTAGGAAGCAACTGTTTACCTCACGACAGGTCCAAATAAACTCGAATTAGTACTAAATATCCAGTATTCCAATTCATAATCGCATATTATTAGTACTGTTTTTCACCGCCACGTTAAACGTAATATAATAGGAAATAATATATTTGCTGGCAATTGAACAACGTTTCTGAACGATTGATGTAAACGGTATGTGAATGCCACAGATTATTTACGTGTTCACGTATTGATGACGTTCTGAAACTAAATCATAACAAACAATATGTATTTGCATGGTGATGATTATGTTGTAATATTCAGATGAATAAAAAATATTCGGATTGTTTCTTTTCTGTCTTCTAATAGAGAATAACATAATCATGCGTACTAAAGAATATAGTTGACCACCTCCTTGGTACATTGGTTAACACGTTAGCGTAGAACCGT
>NC_052107.1:2187381-2202208 GCF_012273895.1 Zerene cesonia
AAGAAAATCGATCAGTGAAACAGATGTATATCATCTGCCCCATACCCCAGTAGGGAACACGGGACTTCACTTTTTTACCAAAGAATATCCAATGAGATTTATGTCTTATATTATAAAAACAACTAATGTATAAAGTTTTACACGTTTGTAATCAATAAACTGTTGTCCATAAATTTAAGTAAAACGTGAGCATAATTTGTATACAGAAGGATAAAAAAGAATACATATATTTTTAACCACATGAAAAAAAGTCGTCTCTTGTCGCAAGCACTAATGAGCTAGTGAAAACAGTGCACTTCGTAAAAAGTTGGACAAAAGTTTGGCTTTTAACAACGTATATATTTTGATTAGTTGAACTACAACGAAGCTTCGTTAGTCGTTCTCATTTCATAAATGTGAAGTTTGAAATGATAGCTTCACTATATTATACGTTTCATTTTTAACGACTTCAAAAACTTTAGTTTCCAAGAGCCCTGCTAGCTTGGTGAAACGGCCAATTTCCAGGAGTTCCAAATTCTCATTATGTTCATTAATATTGGATAAGAATGTGTTAATTCAAATGACGTATGACTTACTTACATTTGGTATAATAAACCAGAATTTCAAACATTTGTCGTCACCTTTTCAGATTTTCTGTTCCCTTTTATTTGAAAACACAATACTAGCGAAAAATCAGAAACGAGACAATACTTTGTAGCTATTTTATGCTTATTGTTTTACTTTGCCATGTTTGGTATAAATTGATATTTATTGTAACTGTTTTTACAGAGAAGGTTTTTCTTTTATGTCATAGCGGGCAACTGAGCTGATGGTAAGCGATCAACACCGCCCATGAACATTCGCAGAGGCTCAGACCTCTGAGAATGCGCTGCCCGCTTTTAAGGGATAAGATATAAGGGATATGGAAAGGATTGATGACTGGAAAAAAGGAATGGACTGGGAAGGGTGAGGAGAAGCAAATAGGCCTCCGGCTCTCCCACTCCCCGTACGAAACGCAATAGCAAGCTTTTATTTCACGGCGGTTTTCTGTGGGGCGTGGTACTTCCTCGATGCGAGCTGGCCCAATGCGTGCCGAAGCATGCTCGACTCGCAGTAGATTGTAACATTTTTAATAGTATTTAGTATTAAACGTAAGCGTGTACATACAGTACGTGAGGCCCTTTATTTCTTAAATACTTTTTGACCTAATTTTTCGAGTAGCTCCCAATCTCGGTGGAAGCTAATGTATCATTAAGGACTTTACGTAAATATAACATCCGCGTTTATAAAAATTAAAAGGACACTTATAAGCAGTAATTTTCACGAGACAAGATATCTTTTGGAAATATTATGTTGTTGTTTTCAGAATTACAATAACGCAGATTCACGAACTCAACTTACGAAAAAATCCAGAAAATTCTTATTTCTCCCCTTTTCGCCGTCAAGTTTAACAACACAATAAAATAGATGTAAAACTTCTATCGAGATATCGTTATCGCATAAAAACGTACAGTCCCAGATACAAGAGACGAAAGTTCCTAATGGGGTAATTAAACAACCCCCGGACCCTTAGGTAAAGTGATATTTAAGGCCTCGGCGCTACAATGGCCTCTCGTTACTTTATGTTTTATTAAGTTTCACTTTTGTTGCTTCGAAGTTGGGTTTTAACGTTTTTTCAGCGAATATTGAAAAAACAATCTAGTATTTTCTGTTTAAAAGTTTCGTATTTTCTAGAAAGCAGGAGAAAAATAACTGATACAATATATCAACATACTTTTTTACTGAATAATCGAATAAAAAATTAGATAAATTTTTCTGAAAAGTTTTTATTATTAAATCTTATGTGATGTTTTCTTGTCCTCTCATGTGCATGAAAATAAATAAGAGATTTTGCAACAAATTTATAACAAGTTCTATTTAACTCGTATGCCATTCGTTCTCAAATTATTTATATGTATACTAAAAGAAATAAAAAACTAAAGATAGAAAAAATTTTTTGTGTGTTGATTAGTCAGTTTATAAATAACGTCATGTACCTGCAACGGGAGTCAAACTGCAGGGCACAGCTAGTATTTAATAGTTAGTGTTAACGGACACTAACCATTAATACAATTAATGGCTACGCTATCACTAAATGACGGGCTGGAAAACCCATTACATTTGCCGATAATAACATTCACTGCGTAAAATGATTTATAACCCAAAATTCGTAACGGAATAAAGTTTGTCGCCCGCGGGAATAACGTTCCCATATTAATTTATTTATTACTATTGTATAAATTTCGATACAGAATAGTTTTTATATTCATTTCATTTGAGTTCTAGAAACATCGAAGTTATGAAATCGTAAAAGAACGTTATAGAAAAACGAAAAAGTCCCTGTTTGCATGATAAAAAAATGCATATGTGAAATTAAAGGCTTAGAGTAATAATCCTTAAAGTTAGAGTAATTATCCTTTCTCTTACGGATTTTCATTGAGAAGTCCTTTCTATCTCTAATGAATTATATTTAATTAAACGGAAAGTAAAATTTTAGAAACAATAGTGAACACTTTTTTCATATCAATTTTTGTATGTTTGTATGTTACCGGCTGCTTCATACTCGCGTCTGAACCACTTAAAATGGACAGATTTAATTCAAACTTTGTGTTTTTTATATACATATATTATTATTAATTATTATAGACAGAACTGACAATTTTAAAATTTACGATAGTCCTCTTGACCAAGACCAATTCCGCTCACAGGAGCAATTTTTTTTAAATAGTGTACAAGAATTACCCGTACTCGTTGGGCGATGTTATCGCTAAGCGATAAAGCCCTTTAATTAAATAAAAAAATGAATTCCCGCAAGCCGAGAGTGCAGACTCTTTATTCCATCGCTCGCATGTAATGAAACATAACCTAGGCATAATCGTACAGAGGCCAGAAGCACAAAAATTATACTAAACAGCTTATTTTCTAAGCCGCTATCAAAAACACAGTCTATTATTATCATTTCTTTTTGCTTTCATATATTTATATCAATTGTCAACAATTCATATTAATTGTTTTAAAATAAAGTTTTAAACCAATTTCGAATTTTAAAAGTAAAGGATCCTCAGTTCATACACAGATAATATGGCAATACAAATATATGACGTAATAACGTTTCAATTGAAAATGTGATTATATCATTTTATACTCGAGGCCTTCTCCAATACAAAGCCTACTTACTTTATCAAGATATTGGACCATATTGTTTCGAACTTGGGTTGCCATCGGCTTATATATCTTACAATTATATATAGGTTACTCTTTTTATCTCAAGCTTATAATAATGAATGACATTTTGTTGTTTTGATTTCTTTGATGAATTTTTCGTTGTAGACACAGTATAGTCTACTTTTAACTTGTTAAATAAACGTTATTAGGTACTAAAAACATCATAAATTAAAGTATTTTTTGTTAAACAAAATTTAACATTTACGATGGATGCGTTATTGATATTAAATATTGATAATACAACTAATATAAGATAATATAATATAATAACGCTCTGCGTATCATAATATTGAACTTTTAGGTTCTCCAAATTTGAGAAGCCATTCAGGTTTGTTATCGAGTGAATTAACATTTTTATTTATGAAAATAGTGTAGTTAGTGCATATAAATACACAAATTATATCACACTTATATAATATTATAAATGTGAAAGTTTGTTTATTTGTCCGTCAATCACGCTGAAACTACTGAATGGATTTTGGTGAAATTTCGCAGACAGGGTATGAGCTGACTTTGGTGACAGGATACTTTTTATCCCGATTAAATGCTCCCTTAAGATAACTAAATCATTTGTAAATGCCCTAATTTCACTACAGCGGAATCAAGTATGGCATATATTTGAATATGTCTTACAATTTTCGTTAACACTTACTGTTAAAAGTAGGTCATTTAGCATAGGAAACCTTTAAAAATAATGAAAGACAATCTACCTATAAATTAATGACCATGCTTTGAGTGCTCCCTTAAGCGTGATCTTAATTTAAGGGGACGGCTAGTCGGCTGAGTAAGCTATTATTGCCCCTTTGAAAGCCGAGTGAAAACGCTAAGTAATTCGTTCTAGATAATTCTATCAATTTCTTTAAGTCCTTTTACTGAAATTCACTGCTTATCTTGTATACCTAACGGTAAATGTTCGGAGGATTTATCTTCGGTTCGATTTATTTTTTGATTTCTTAAGTTTATTTTCTATCTATTATAATATAGTATTATGGAAGGTAATTAAGTATTCCTGTTAATGTCTTATTAATCTTTCTTATATGTCGCATCGGGTTGTAGCATGTGATTTTGATAAAAAAATAAAAAGCTTACTACTCTATAGAGTTTAAACTGGAGTTAATGGAGTCAAAATCAAATATAAAGGAGAAGGTTAGATACAAACATTCTGAACTTATAAAAGCTAGTCATAACAGGCTTATACGATGACTTCGTTACTCTTTTCTGCTGGCAAAGGCCACAAGATGAAAAGGTAAAGCCCCTTACTGGTATGCGTTCACAATCAGTTTATCATAACAATATTATATACAACACCTACACAAAACAAGATCTAAAAATATCTTATAATATCTTTAATACATCATTTTTATCCGTCAGCCATATTGCTTAACGTAAAAGGTCATAACATTATTCTTTGCATATTGTAGAACTCCTGTAAGGTGCAAATTTTTAATAAAACTTTATTAACTTTGTAAACGTACAATAAGCCCGAGAGGTTTAATCACGTCCCGCCCGAAATGTGCTTGTATTTCTATGCATTTTTAACTCAAAGCTAAAGGAAACGAAGAGTAGCTGTAGATAAATAAACGAGTGTAGCAAACGTGGTTTTATGTATGGCGTAAAATACCACATTTTTGCTTTCTCGACGTTATTACATAAAGTGAACAATGAACAAACATTCTTTGTACAAATTAATCGAATTTTATCGGAATGTGCTGATAAATTGTGTAAGTTGCGCAGCAGGAATTCCGATATCCAGTTTCTCTTAAAAGCGGATTTGATGTTTATTCCAATAATTACATTTTGTCCCAACGCGAGAGAATTCACAAATCTGTTAACGATGGTCGATGTGTTGCACAAGGATTTGATGGGAAATTTTATGCGAGGTAATTAATAAAGGTTTGATATGTTTGCGTTCACGTTTCGTTAGGTGACTGAAAAATACCCTGGCTTTATGTATGTACATATATGTCACAGGTATATTTTCAAAGCCGTATTATTACAATTTCACTAGGAACTTAATCAAACGGTGGAATGTCAATCAATTTCTTAAAATTTTGATTTCATTTATTGGTTTTAGAGGCATTTTAATCTCTATCTGTCGCGGGTAGTAGACACTGTAGCTGTAACAATTCATAAATATGAAGAGCGCGTTCCCTTTCGCCGTCGCACATTAATAAAAAATATTAACCCACGTCGTCACTCCGGCAACGAAAAGCAAAATATGCTAATAAGACACAATTTATGTTCCCGCAAAACGTCGCGTTATAACCTCGAGGCTTCATATTATTTTATATTGTGTTAAAGGAATGCAGGGTTCGTTTCAATTTTACGATTCCTCTTGCCGTATCTTTGAGTACGTTCTCGTGTATGATCATAATAATCTATTTCCTATAGGCTTTCATGGACCATAACCCTGTTTGATTCAGTTGAGAGCGGGTACAAAGGGATCTTAATATTATTCGATCCATTAGCGTTATGACCATTCTGCCCTATTGTGCGTGTATTATCTCTTTTAATATGATTTGCTTCGTCTTTTTGGTATCTATATAGTCTCATTTTATTCAACTTGAATGTTTCTGAATTTTGGAAAAGTGCTCAAAAATATTAACAGGAACAGGTCTCAAACAGACTCAAAGGTTACTGGCGTGCTAACGATTCTGATCACTCGAAGATACACAAAAACAAATTAAGTGATACTTTTTATTTTGATTATTACAAAAGTTTTAGTAGGTATATATTACGATAAACATACAAATCATTTTATTGACTGGCTGAGGTATATCATAAAATACTTTTACCCTCTTTGTTTAATAATATATCACTTTAATTATCTTCTAAAATGAATATTAGATTGAAGTTATTAACTGTAATCGCGTACTAAGTCGAAACTATTCGATTTGTTTATTAAGCAATATATTAAACGAAGTCGTTGATTTCAGTTTGCTTGTTATGAAAAGTTTCGCTTTAAGGAATTATTAAAAGAAAAATATTAGGAAACTACAATTTTCTTAAAAATGATTGACTATTGTATATAGTATTATATATGTATATAGTATTATTATGTTATCTGTTGGATTATTATAGCATATAAATCATTATTCTTGATAGAAAAGTAATAGTATGCAAATAGTCAAAAAGTGTTTATAAACTACCGAAAATGGCACATCAAAAGCGAGAATAAAACTTTTCCCTTTGAAATTTGCTTTGCATGCAAAAAACCTAGAGAATTTGATTTCCTGCTGCTGGAATTTTACGTCAATCTATAGCTTCATGTGAATGCGCTAAAATTGTTACTCGAAAGTAAAATAATTTTAAAATGAAGTGTATTTATTGGTCTTTAATCAATAATAATTAAGTAATCTGTGCTTACTACCTACTCATGTAAACTTAGATCATTAAACTTGTTCATTTCATTATTGCCTTATTCTATTCCTTGTATTTTACACTACCGTGACGTGTATATGCACTGTTCATGATTTAATAGATGAAAGGATCTCTATCTTTAATATTTACAAGTTTTATTAAGTGTATACTATAAGTTATAATCGATTGTGTAAAATTTGAATGTGTGAAAAATTATATCCCAAAGGCATAAGTTTCCTTTTTTAACGTAAAACATAATGTGGTGAAATGGTCACGCACGGACTGTTAGTTGAGAAAGTCCTGATATATTGCCCTACCTTTACGGGTCATTAAAAACATATTTTATGTTGGGTCGCATTAGTTAGGGGAAACATTTAAATTGTGTTAAAATGTGGAAAAAAAGAATTATTTCACGCATGTATGCACTATTAATGATAAGCAAATAAGATTCAGTCTGACACAGTAGACAAATTTTATTGTGGGAGTCGAGCACGCTTCGGCACGAATTGGGCCAGCTCGCACCGGGGAAGTACCACACCCCTACAGAAAACCGGCGTGAAATAGTGGCATGCCACTGTGTTTCGTACGGTGAGTGGGGGAGCCGGAGGCCCGTTTCCTTTTCCTCACCCGTCCCAGTCCTTTCCTTCTTTCCAGTCGTTAATCCATTCCTTTTCCCTTACCCCAAAACCGGGCAGCGCATTCGCAGAGGCCCTACCTTTGTGAATGTTCATGGGCGGTGGTGATCGCTTACCATCAGGCGAACCACCAGCTCAGTTGCCCGCTATGACATAAAAACAAAAAAAAATGTTAATATTTTTGCATTTAAAAGGACATCTCGAAAATGTTAATCATAGTCCGTATCAGCTTCCCTCTTTACGTTAAATATAATACATATCTACATGATACATTGTAAGGAATACCTAGTTCTCTAAGCTTAAGTGTCTGTGAAAGGGCACAGACAGCCCACGTTTCAGCGATTTTCTAGCTTACACTCGCGGGTCGAGGTCGGGAAAGTGGGTCAAAGACGACCTGTTGATATGGAAACGAAACGGGTATTTTTACATTGTTAGACATTTTGATCTATTTCACTGCAGATAACGGAAATGTATGACGCTCGTTGGGATGATCATGAAAAATGTAATTCGAGAGGACTAGTAGCCGTGACCTGTTTGCGAATTGAAATTTTTTGCTTTCAACGATTTTTGTGAATAGATCAACTTCATACGAAATTATCAAAATTCATTGAGTTTTCGACGTTATTAATTTTATACATAGTTTCAAATATGCTATTAGTTTTTGGTTATTTTATTAAGAGCCTCGTTCAAAACCTAACTACTATACAAAGCTGTATTCAAATTTAATATTTGATTATCCTTATAACTTTATAAATTTTCATGGGTGCTTACCATCAGGCGACCCACTCATTTTACAATTATCACAAAAAAAAAATTATGCTTAGAATACAACATTTAAATCAAAATAAAATTTACTTCGATTCTAGTGTGCTTGATATATCGCTATTATAGATCTGTAAACAATCTGAAATATGTATCTAATCAATTATAATAAAAAAGACAATTAAAGGAATTTTTTGGAAAATTGCAAATTTTTCAATTGTATCCAATAATTTATTCCTCATTTCTAAATCCATTTAAATTCAATTACTATTATAGTATTATAGTATTAGTATGCTTTGTTGCATCAAAATTAATTCAATTCTATTCTTTTAAACGCCGACTGCGTTACTGTAACTTTCACGTGTAAAGTTTGTTGTAGTTGTTCTTTTTAAAGAAAAAATGTGTTCAACGACTTCAACGGAGTGCAAAGGCTTAAATCAAAAAATAATTTCCAAATGGCAAACGCAGCTATGTAGAAAATAATAGTACTATTTGTACTTTACAGTGCAACGCACAGCAATTGCAATTGATTAGAATTATATCCTTGAGTTGGAAAGAAATAAGAGAGGAACGCGTTGCTCTCCCATTTCTCTTATGAGTTATTTTGTACTAACGATTATGAAAACGCTTCCTGTGTTTATTATTATAACAAATTCACACACCTACGTGCATACCTACGTAATGTTTTTTACGATTCAGCTGATTTTTTAAACACAAAGGCTTTCAATCTGATTTAATCACGTATTTATACCTTAATGATGATGATATATCTATAAAATAACTTACTAACCTTACACATTGATTGTGTTTCAAGATCCACTTTCGTGAGAAATTAGAGATTCATCAATCTGTAATCCTAATTTAAAATCTATATATTATATTTTAACTTGAATAATTCGATGAAACCTTAACCCTTCCCTCAGTTATTGAACTTACGCAAATAACTGCAAGTAACAACCCATTTTAAAATTTCCGAGAAATGAAATAGTATTGCTTTACCATCTCGTTAAATCTTAGAGTATTTGTTCGATTTATTTCAATTATACATAAAGCAAATATTTTACCAGTCGAACCAACTCCTTTTTGAAGTAAACTACAGAAACTATAATAATATTGTATGCTAAGGAATGGGTAAATTAATCATTAAATATGTTGAACAAGCAGAAATCTTATTAATTCTGTCTCATCTCAAGACAGTTTACTTTAATAAGCTCCTTATGTAAATTGTCCGAATAAAACCAAAACGTTTAAAGTACGTCTCAGAGTAAAGTCTAGCAAAGCTTCTTTGAATAAATTAACTGAAACGAACGTCGTGATTCCAAGAATTATTAAAATAATCAACATGATAAATAAGAATAATTATTTTCGAGAACATAAAACTTTCTCCAAATTTTTCCTTAACAACTTTACATTTCTTTGTTATGTACATTTGTTTTTGATTTTAAGAGTTCCATAATGAGTCCATAATAGATATATTTGAAATAATAAAAAATATTTAATTCTTAGAATTTTAAATATTATCATTGATTGAAAATATAAAGATTCCGTTGTATTTTAAAGCATCTACCTAATGATTGATTGTGTTAATGTGGTATTTAATAATAAATATATTTGGAACAGTTGTTAACTCGTTATTCAACTGAACCAACTCAAACATTCATTCATTAACATGCATGAGAAGCAGGCAAGAAACTCTTGTTGCTCTTTTAAAAAGTATAAGCATAATAAATTTATTTGTTTAGTTATATCATGATATAGTATTTTATTTATAATTCAATAAAGAATAGACGTTAAAATATAGTATAAAATCAATGCTGGTGTTCAATATGTGACATTTTAGCGAAAAAAATGTTACTCCATTTTATGAAATCCAAGATTTATGAACTTTTCGCACCTATCGCTACAATTATAATAATTGGGTCACGATGAACGTTCAAATTGCGCTCGCCATTTTTTAAATCTGTTGAAGTCTGCACTCAGTCCGTCCACCTCCATTTCTTCTCTATGAATTTGTAATAAAAGCTACTATAATAACAAACTGCAAAAGCAAATAAACTATTCGCAATTCAATCACACGTTTTCGCTGAGTAAAATGGCGAAACAAACCGCCCCAACTGTTGAGACCGTGATTGCTCACTTATTGATTTCACGTTACAAATGCACTGCTTCACCCGTAACTGTTGTTCGTGTTATTTCATTTAAAAATAGAGTGAGATTGTTCTAAACAATTGTGACTATTTGTACTGGTTTTGCTTGATTTGGTTTACGCCATCATGAGACTTAATAACCATTTCTCCGAGTACATCCTTTCATTATCATTGAGCAGTTGTGGCTCAGTGGATATGACTTCAATTGAATTGGTGTTTCGATGATCGAACCAGATGAGCGTGCTAGATAATTAAAATTTTCAATTTATGAAAATTTCACACCGTTATTCGTTAGCCTGGCGGATAAAAGTTAAAAACTTTTATTAACCAAGTGCAGTAGCAACAAATATAGACTGATAATGATGATAATGAAAATTTCACAAAATTATTACATGAAAATAAACAAACATAAATGTACATATTCAATCTTTTTCTTAGCTCATAATACAAATCTTTACTTAAATTATCTGGGAAATGTATGAACTAAGTTTTTTAACAGCAATGATGCGGCGTGGTTCAATGGCTGTAGCCGGGGGCGGCGAGCCATTAATAGTAGTGGAGGAAAGTGGGGTTGAGGAGTCAGAGTCTCCGCTCAGATGCCCTGCGGTGGCTCGCATGCTCTCAGAAGATCAGGAGTCTCCCCCTGACCCATACCACCTGTCTCCCTGGCGAGAGACACGCAAGCATTCTCTGCCCACTCCAGCCTGCACGAGTGGCCCAACTGCTAGCCAGGTATGACAGAACTCGTTTAACTTTGAGCCAATGTGTCGTGTAAAATTTGTGTATCTATAACTAATTTGGCAAGTAATCAAATGAGAAAATAGTAGTGTGTGAATTATATTTCTTGCATATTTTCATACTTCCTTCACAAGGTATATGTTATTAGGTATAGTATATGTTATTAGGTGCGTCGATTATCTGAGCGAGGTGAAGGAGCCGCTAAAGAAGCTCGCGAAGCCGCATTTTTAGCCACATTGAGTCAGGCCCCGCCGACTCAACCTGGAGGACGAAGGTATATCCACAAAGTTTGATTAGCTTTCACCTAATCTATCTACATTTTTAAGGGGTCACAATATGCATCAAGAGTTTTCTTATAACTTAATAAAAAGATGTCTTTTTTACTTATAAAATAATTTTCCAGACATTCCGTAGTCACAATCTCTCGAGTGCCCCAGGCGTTATTCGGTCGGGGACGCAGAGAATCCATTGCGGCTTTTCCAGCCCTCAGTCGACGCGGTTCTATTGCAAAGAAATGTGAGTTGTTTTAAAATTAAAATGAAAAAACTGTATAGAAATACGTTATATATTTATTTCTTGCTTTTATCGCAGGCCCGCCAGCAACAGACGCCTTAGGAAGCAGTCACAATTTGCAGCTTGATATAATGGATGATATAGTACAGGCACGTAAAGTGCGTATGCGTCTTTGGAATACATCAAATGAGAAGGTATGCGAAGTGCAACCGCTCGATGAAAAATCACCAATGAGCGGTTCTGTGAGGTACACGAACCGTGGTCGCCGACATTCCGATTTCGTGGGATCACCTTCAACATTGCCCCCAATACCTGCTCGCCGTCGTGCTTCGGAAATGCCTCCACCACCCCCTATTCCACCCCGTAGCGGTGCCGGAGTCATTTGCACTGACACAGATTTGAAACATATGCTAAATGCCCTCACATCGTCAGCTACTGAAATCGATCGTTGCGGAAAACCGGAGCGTTCCAGACAACTCTCCGATATGAGATCCAGCAGTTTCGATGCATCCACATTGCGCGAGAAACTCTCAGATTCAGGAACTACCTGGTTCACACGTCGCCATCAGACTCTAGCTACAAAGAAAAAGGAAAATGAAGCAAAGAAATTAAAAGTCACGTTTGCACCAGATGCAAAACCGGCCCCTGGGGATGCTGCAGCAGTTGTGTGGGATAAGCCTTCAGGGTCAGTCGTTGATGCCAGCGCTTTGGGTAGTGCAATAGAAGTGTTTCTTAGAAGGACCAGCGCTACCCCTGCACCGTCTACTTCTATTGTAATCAAAGAAACTAAAACCAAAACTGACCCGGAAACTCGCACAAAATTACGGGATGCCCCGAGCACGAGCAAAGGAAATGAAACCGAGCGCTGGTTCATCACCAAGCCGGAAGAAGAAGATGGCGCAGGCGGCTGCGAGGCTTCGATATGTTCTTCCTTAAAGGATCTCTTCGTGTAAACCTTACACATCTACATGCTTATATCAATTAAATAAATAGATAAATGTTCGTTTTCTATTCGAAGGAAGTGCGCCTGTGACTATCGTTGCACGTATTCATTGTACCTTTATGAATCTCTGAAATCTGAATGTGATAGATAGCGCGCTGGCGCCGGTCGTACCGAGTCGACTCACGACCGGCTCTAGCTCTGCGGTAATTATTTTTAGAGTAAATTCTATTTTCATTGTAAAAATTTTAATATTAGTGACTTATTAATGTTTAGATAGAAAATTGTAAGTATTCGTGATGAGGCGCGTATTTTCCAAATGGGCTGACAAGCTCGGTCTCCCCCGCGCGCTGTATCCTGTATCCCGCCTTGTCCCCTTCAGAATATGTGTATGTAACCTGATGTTAATATTTAAAAGTGTAATATTATCGTATAGCAAATACTGTAAAAAAGGGACGTCGGGAGAATTGTACGCTTAATAATCGAGGGTGACCTCCGGGCGCCTTTTATCAATAAAATTTTTATCGATGTTTTTGGTGTTTTTATTTTTCACATCCACTGTATATATATGGTTATTCTTCCATAGATGTTTATTCCTGGTTGGTTCTGTGGTTATTCAACTGTATAATATATTCTTCCACATTGTATTAAAGAAAAAATTATAACATTATGGAAAATTATAGAAAATCAAGTTACAGAGAGACAAGGATAACAATATTAATTTAACACTTCACAGATGTTTTAAACCGTACGTCGAGTCTCTGAGGACTTGCGGCGATATGCTAAGTGCAAAGGTATAATAATTTAATACAGGATACATTATGGGGTATCTCTTCAGAATTGCCACTCAAAAATATTACAACGTGTAAGAAGTGTCACATTATATGAACTGCTTACGTCTCAAGACATTTTCTTGTCTAAATTGTCTTTGTGTTGTGTGAAGTATATCTAATAAAAAAGTATGCTCTAGTATATAAGTATATCTATGCAAATAAAAAAGTGTCACCAAATTTTTTAATAAGCGTAAAACTCAAAAACGGTTCGAGCGATTTTGCATTTTTACTAAGGCTCCTAAAGTAGATACATTACCGGATTATATGCAATATAAACAACTTGAAGTATACATACAAATATTCGTGCAAAATGCTTGAAATATGCACGAAAACTGACAAATGTGCAATATTAAATGATAACTTTTAGGAATATAAAGACAAAAAAAATTATAAATGCATATAACACAATACATAAAGAAAAAATAAGAATTTTTATTTAAAAATTAGCATAAAGAACCATTAATGGTCGATTAAAAATAAAAATATTTCATATGTTTATAAAAACTAACCATTCAAGAATTTCTATATTCAGTAGTGAGATTGTGTCTTTGAACTTTCAATATACTTCAACACTCAGCTTCTGAATGAATATACAACAATATCAATTTCAGTGATGACATGCATCTTATCTAGATTTCACGGAAAAGATGCAATAAGCAAAGGGGATGGCTTACATTTCATGCAAATGAATATACCAATATACATATAATCCGCTCTCTACATTTTTCAAGCAATCATACAAATAATACTTTACATTTCAATCACATAAATAACCTACAACAAAAAACAATACTAATTTTCAACCAGTACGGTCGTGTAGCTACGAAGAGCCTTTCATTGAAGGTCAATCGATTTGTAAATATCACCGACTCCATCATTTATACACACTTGGCTTGACAGACGGGATTAGCGCTCTCTTAAATAAATAGAAAACAAGGTGTTGTGTAACCAACCTCCAGCTAACCTACGGAGCTAAAACTTATTCTAATCACAGTGAAAAATTGAGTTTATAAAAAATTGTAGGCAGCTTTTATTGGAATTTTAAATTAAATATTGGTCGGTTTTTGGTTGCGTTGATTTTATAGTAAGTAAATATTAATCATTTAAATTGTTAGAAATCGCTACCAGAATTCAGTTATATTTTTGAGAACAATATATAAGACACAGAGCTATTTGTTACAATTTATTTGTTGATTGGCGCATATTTCAAAACGGCAAATGTCGTACTCAGCCCAGGGGCAAGCTCACTCGATTACATCATATATCTCTACTCAACTGAGATGAACCAATTAATACATTACATTTGGCCAAAGCTCCTAGGATTACGACACGAAGGTAATCTGACCACACGTCGCTATGAGAAAACTAATACCCCTATTAATCTCTATCCCAAATGTCAGTTAATTAATTCTTTAAGTAAGTAGGTACATATTTGGATGAGATAATGGTTTAATGCTTTATGTATTACGCTGTATTTATTGTATATCTATATATCTCTTAAGTTATTGTAGATTTTGAATTTAAAACCGCGAATTGACATTGAAACGGCCTGGCACAAAACTTTAATTAAAAATTAAATGACAAATGTACCTTTTTTTACCTTTTTGAATGTTGATAATTTTAATGGTGTTTTTAAACTATTTTAAGCGCCATCTA
>NC_052107.1:2203208-2232507 GCF_012273895.1 Zerene cesonia
TACAATTAGTAATAATGTGTCAAAACTCCCCAACTATGTCCTTTGTAAAAAAGCTATTGAGAGTTCGCTCAAGTGTTCATAAACCTAACTTTTTTGGCACTTGCTTATGGCAAAGTTCGAGAAATCGTATATCCTACTAATATTATAATCCTGCTATCCTACTTATATTATAAATACAAAAGTTTGTAAGGATGTGTGTGTGTTTGTTACTCTTTCACGCAAAAACCATTGAACCGATTGCAATGAAATTTGGTACGTAGACAGCTGGACAACTGGAATAACATATAGGCAACTTTTTATCCCGATATTCCTACGGGATACGGACTTACGTGGGTGAAACCGCGGGGCGCAGCTAGTTCTACATAATTCAAACATTTTTTATTCAATTAAAACGCGCTTTTGAATCGTAATTTAACATTTACCACCAACTATACATAGGTTTACACGAAGCGAGTTAACATAATGTCAATATTTAACCACTGTAATCGATCTGCTTCAGATTCTACTTCGTGCCGAGGTTTGTAATATTTCGAAGGCAATAATTAAAACCTATTATCATCACGGCAGAAAACTAAATTAACATAGCAGAGCTCTTTTCATGTATGTGCATTATGAGAAAAATGTAATACTTATCTAGAATTTCAGGCCTAAATACAAAGCCTTACCTTACTAGTACAATAGGTTCCAGACAGTTCCGACAATAGGAAGAACAGTGCTTTAGCACATACAAGTACCTTTGCTTCTGGTAATTTGTTAAATTTATAATTCATAATGCATAACAATATTATCTTAATTAATACCATGAAGTAAATGAAAATTGGACAAACGAACATCCCTAAATAATTTAGTAGTAAAGGTATATAATTTAAAATTGCTACTCATAGGCCTGTTCCTGTACCAGAAATTGACGATATATACCGTATTTCATTGCTTGTTTTCGTATTGCAAACATTATGTACCTACACATTTTAATCAACCTAATTAGTTTAGGCTTTTTATTTTTTTGCTTTCTTCGGAAATTCGTTGACGTAGATGTTGAGAAAATTCAATTAAGCAAATTAAACAGGTAAAACAGAGCCTCATAAAATATAGGCGTGGTTACGATATTGCAAAGAAAATTTGTTCGAACTAAACATAAAGTTTGGCACAAGACCAGGACTTTGTGAGAAGATTAGCATAAACACGGTTTGCTCAACGCGCCTCGCAGTTTACACTGATAATGTCTTTACTTAAGTATATATGTAAATGTTGTATTCTTTAAGAGACTCTGAATAGTACTATTTGTTATTCACTTATAAAATTGCTCACTTCTTGCACGTGAATATGTTATCATGTATAAATGTTTTATGTGTATTATGTAATTTTAAACTAATAGCTTCTGTACTTCAATGTAAACCGAGAAATACATTATTTAATATCAATATACTATGGTGTAGTAGTTATATATGGATAATATAAAAATTGTGCAACTGGGATACTACGGAAATTTTTAAACAATGACATGTTAGAAATACTTTCAAAGTCTGTTAAAAGATTTGGATAAATATAAATTCTAAAGCCAGCTTTTCGCAGAAATATAAAGTGCCTAGTATAGTATTGTATTATATGGGATACAGTACGTCGACCGTAGAAAATATAAAATAGTACCCGGACTGAAATACACGGATGTACTTTTTCCGGATATACGTATCTATTTATCTATCTATTAGTATCATAAACGTGATAAATTGAACATTGTTTAAATTTAAAGAAAAATTTAGAAAATTACTAACATGTTACCAATGTTTTGTCTAAATTTTATCTCAACATCATTCTTAGTATGAAAATAAATACATTTCAAACCAAGTATAACGTTAACTGCAATCAGTTACCCTCGTAAATCATAATGCTTCAAATGATTCCCCTTCAGGTAGTAAAGAGTAATATTTGTGGCAGAATTCGATGCGACCGCATTCCCTCACAATGGTTTCTAATGAAATTTGCCCCTAAAGTTCCTTTATTGCCAATTAGGCTGCCATCAGAGATCTTTAGCATTGTTTCCTCTGGAAATAATATCTACATTTTTGGAACACATCCTTTTATGTTTCCTTGTTTTTTTTAACGTATTTATGATTTGCAAATTATATATATTTTTGCTATTTCTAGATAGCTAAGATTAACTAAATCATTTGTTTATTGAAGTCGATATTTAAATATATTTTAATAAATAAAAATAAAGTCATTTCATATTCTATTTACCTTATGTGTAAAATAAAACCAATACGTGTTTTAAGTAGGTATATTCTTATGACTCTCAGAACGAAATCTGTTATATAATAAAAGAAAATAAACATAAAAATACATATTTACTTACCCGTAATATCTAAATCTATGTCAAAAGTGTTAATTTATAAAACTTGCGACTATGTAATATTTATTTAAAACCTTAATTGAAGGTTATAATACCTAACGTGCAGGGAACGGAAATTATGACCTATTTGAAATAAATTTGATATTATTCTTTTATCCGTAAACCGTAACCGTTTATTACCTAATATTCTGGTTATATTATATACATTAGATTTTTAAATCTAATAAATTTTCCCTTTTCTTTTTGGGAATAGTTGCAGCTTGTTATTATTACATAATATCTACACATACACAACTTTACTGTACTTTTGCTCTTTATATGTGTGTTAAATATTTTAAATTTAAATTGTCTATGTCTTTCTGTGATTATGAAAATATTGTGAGAACTCGATAGTGGAGACTTGGTGATCTTTCTACGTATAAATATAGTTTCATTTTAATATAGCTGTTTGTAAAATCTAGTTGTGGATGAAAATAAATGCTATTTTTTATATGTCTATCTATAATTATTAATTTCGGAAATTATGAACTAATTGAATATGTATATTCCCAAAGTAAAAATCGTATCTAGTATATATAATGTAAGTAGTTTCTTTGAAATATACTATCCTAAACGTTGTATATTCAGGAAATTGTTATTTAAATAAACAATATAAAAGAATAATATCAAAACATTCATCTTCAGAAAAGAACGATACTCAAGTATATTGAGTTTGGAAGATTTCAATAAGCTTCCAAAGAACGGCGCGTAGAGACAAGGGCAAAAGTTTTAATTTTCTTAAGATTTGGTAAAAGTTCAGATTGTTTTTCTTGCTGAGGGGTGGGGCTAACCCGGGAAGGCGGGACCAGCTAGGAGCAACAGGTCGACCTTAATCAATACGGATGCTGCGTCATGCGCGGAAAATATCTCAGACGCCATCAGCCATGCGCTGTCTCCTGCTCGTATCGCTGTCAATTTTCACACCAGGTATGTCAAAACAAATCTTATGGTGTAATTATTTGCTGCTTATTTACTCTTACGACGCTTTTGTACGTAGATAAAACAGTGCGTATACATTTTCTGGTTATGTAAGCGTGAAAACCGAAATACGTGCCATAGACAATAACTTGGGATGGCGAACTGTCAAAGTTTTTCTGATCGTTTTTTGTTAATTTTGCCATATTATGATAGTTATTTTAACTGAAACTTGTTACAATATATGTTATAATACCTACTGTATAGAGGATGGGTATAGTGATTGAACAATTGTGTCCACACTCTCCTTATTACTGCGCTGACTATTATAATTTTCTTGATATCCTAACCAGTTAATCTTTACTGCTGCGCTAATAAGCTTACTTATTTTATTAGTATTATGTTCCTCAAATCAAAACCAAAAATATTCTTCTAGTACCACGTGAACCTTATAATCAATTGGAACAAAATAAACTAGCCACATCATTAAACACCAGCCTAAAATTACAATGAAGAATTCTCATTCACCCTTATATTTCACTCTTATTTCCAGGCCAGTGCGACCTTCTCCGAGACAGTGTGCATGTAACTTCCGCAGCAGCACGCCCCAACAATGAGCTGTGGTGCTACAAATGCCATGCTGATGTACCAGACGATAAATGTGCCGATCTCAGACACAATAACTCAGCGTTGATGCACAAATGCAATAATGATCGACGTGTATGCATGGTGAGTGTTTAATACCTAAGCATATTGTTTTGATTTCGAAAATTTTAGTCTTTGTTGCTGTTACATGTTCTTAAACAGTGTTTTTTTTACAAAAACCATAAACAAAACGAAAAAACTAATCATAACCAAAAATATAAACTATTATTCAACACAGTCGACTTCGTAGATAGTTACACTCATGCAATTTAAATTATAATCAAACTATGTAGTCAAAATCAATTCAAGTAACATTCTAGTTTGTTATGTTATTTTTTAGATATTGTTCATTCTGATATTATGAAAGAGCTTAAAGACAGATCATTAGATGAGAATTATGTAACTAAAAAGATAACATTTAACAGAAATAGGAATCCTGTGGAAAGGATACAGGCAATGTGTCAGATATTCGTTATCCTGAAAGATTTTTAAATGATAAAAATATTATTAAATTATATACATATAATTTAATGTTGAAACCTCCAATTCTGAAAAGCGTAAAAAATATGTCTTACTTACATATTTTTTCCTAAAACTGATGAAAGATCCGATTATTTCAGTAAAATAACGCGAATTTACAGGTAATTCGTTTTAATAGGTATATTTTATTTAACTTATAGTAATATTTTTCAGGTCAAACGTTTCTCCTATACGACTTCCACGGAAAATTCGACAACTGCACTCAAAATGTGGGCCCTAGAGCGAAACTGTACCAAACATTGCGAGCCTGGCTGCATTGTGATTGGAGAGAGAACAAAACTATACGCCTGCACCTCGTGTTGCACGACTTCCTTCTGTAATTATGGATCTGGAGGGATCAAAATCGTTCTTAATGCAATTTTAATCTTCCTCGCACTATTGGCTCTAAGCAAAGATATCATTTTGGTTAGCTAAATATAATTATACAAACAATAATCGAGTTTCATTGTGATAATTAATAAAATATATATGACTGGTTTCTTGTCAAATAGATATATACCTACTACTTGGAAATGTTTCATATTGTTCAAAAAATACAAACAAACAATCAAAAACACTTTATTGTGCACCAAATGATAATAAAAAGTAACAAAAAATCTAATATATAAAATTCTCGTGTCACAGTTTTCGTTGCCATGCTCCTCCGAAACGGCTTGACCGATTTTGATGAAATTTTTTGTGCTTATCCGGTATCTATGAGAATCGACTAACATCTATTTTTCATACCCCTAAATGATAAGAGTAAGGCAGAACAGCGTTTGCCGGGTGCAGCTAGTATACATATACATTATATCATGAACATTCACGAGCACAACAGGCGGTCTTATCGCTAAGGCAGCGATCTCTTGCATACAACCTGGTGGTCAAGAAGAAGCTGTGTAAAATATAAGTATATGGGCAATAGGTGCGATTACAACATTTTAAATACATATATACAATAGATATAGATAAAAACTGTTCAAAAAATGTAATCTAATAGAACCTAATTTACGTCACCGCTCAAGGCTGCGGTCATCACTGTAAGATAAGTAATTGTAAACGGATGTAGTCGTTATCATTTAGTATTCAACAACAAAAGATAACACTATCTATATTTACTACTAATTTGCGATAGGTACAAGTAAATACACGCCATGTGTACAAGAAATAGAAAATTCATGGAGTTCTCGAAACCAATTTCAGCCAAGGTTCATCAAACACGATAAATCGATGAATAGTACATGCATTACTAACTAAAACTAGCTTTGCATAAAATATATACCAATTACAGGGTTGCATACAGATTACCTTCCGCGAAGCAAATTAATCTATGAGGATATTAAATTAAAGCGCTATTCAGTAACAGATACAGAGAGAAACAGAGAACAGAGTATTTTAACGCGTTTTAAAATGCGACAAAAATATATCTTTGACTAAGAGAGGAAGAATCTTGACTAAAGATCATTTCCATCTATTGTTATACACTGTTTTCTTTCTTTAAAAATATCTTAAATATTATATTATATTTACAAATGATCTAAAAAAACATAAACTAAATCGACTGAGATACACATTTTTTGTTTTGTGTTGAGTTTAAGCGTGAGGGTTATTTTTGACGTGACAACGTCTTAAATTAGGTTGCGGCTCGGAGTCACTCATGAAAAAGTGTAACGCCCGGTAACGTTACGATGAGTCACCGAACTATGATCGGTCCGCCGCGCGCGCAGCACTAGAGAATTAGGCGCATTGAATCGGCGCGTGCTTGTGTCTCTGTCTCTGTCTTTTTAGTAAACAAAATATATTTTCTATAGTTAAAATTTGTGCAATTCTTATTTTCATTCAATTCCTTGTTGCTATTGTGCAATTTAATAATATTCATATCAATAAATATTCTACCGAGAAAAAGACGTTGTCACGTAAAATCTTCGCCCGTAAAACCGACTTTACAGGCAACCATTTTTTTTTGTGTTCTGCCCTTGAGGCGCTGTTTTCTTGAAAATGCTTAATATTATTTATACTATACCGCTTTTGATGTAACCAGGACCAAAATCTTAATTGGAGCATATCTAACACAACTGCAAATAAATAATTTTAATCCGAATTAGTTAGTTTTTGAATTATGCGTTGACCAAAAATCAAATATACATATACACTCATGAATTTGTATTGAGTACACACTGGTTAAGAAGCTGTTATAGACTAGCATATCCAAAACTATGCAAATCTGAGAATATTACATACATGTCGAATTGATAACGACCTTTTTGAAGTCGGTTAAAAACATCCAGTATGCTAAAACTAAATAAAAAAGTTTAAAGTCCATAAATCACAGGTCTTAAAAAAACTACATTCACAGGATAATTGAATAGGTATTTGTACTCCGGTGTAACAATAAATCTTTACTTATTTCCGCTATACGACCTTACCCTTACTTGCCCTCCAGCCCTTCTTTCTTCTTTCCCTTTTGGGCTCCGTAGAAAAATATTGCTATATTATATACTACGTTATTACTTCAGATAAAATAAAATCTCAGCTTCTAGCTATTGTGATAACATATATTCTGTGCTCCTAGAACCTGCTATTCGATTATCTTTCGGAATTTGTTAAATGATTTATTGTAAAATAGTTTACTAACTGCTATTAAATATTATCATAAGTGATACAAATATGCAGCGAACAGATACGTGAATATTTACAAAACATTTTTCAACGTCAAACTGCTTTTTTAGTCAAGGCCTCAACGATTAATAGGTCCGAATACATCGAAAAGCAAACAATTAGTACTCGGGGTGACTTAACAGAAACCTTATGATTCACAGATTCACTGTTAAAAATAAATATTACGAGACTACATACAAGACTTTACCGATAAGAAGGTTTCGAAATAATTGATGGATGCTAAATACACATATTTATTATTTACGAAAGGTATTATCAGATTGTTAATGGTCTGCCGAATAAATTATTAAAATCGACATTGTAAATATTCTATTACATTTTTATTTTGCGTACGTTCCTACACAAATTAATAACTTTGTGATAGGACAGTGTTTTATTATGATTTCACCGTAAGAAGTATTTTATGTCACTCTCTATCCCCCATCACCAGACACAAAATCATACGATAAAATCCTTCAGCTGTGATATAAAAGACAAACAAGCAGATAAACACGCTTTCGCTTCAATGATATTAGTAAAGAATAAAATTATAAAAACGCATACAGGCTTTACCCAAAACCTGATTGTGACTTACAATAACTGTTGAATTATGAAAGGTTGAAATCTGTAAACCAATTTTTTTTTTATTAATTTGTAGATACTTAAAATATTTGTACAACCAAGCCCCCTATATGTATGACTATAAACTCATAATGTATATTATCTTATCGTATATTATCTTCATATTGATCAACAAAGCAGCTGGTAATTATAAGTAGGTAGTATCTTGTTAGGTTTAGTTCATATTTTATTTCCGTCTTATTCATCGCGCCATTGTATCATAGTGACCTTCAAATTAATTTATTTACTTCACACATACAAGCCAGTCAGGGATTCGTACCCAGAGCAGAACAGGATTTATTACAAAAGCTTCGCTGTCGGTTTGTCTGTCTGTTTAATCCTGATAGAACCGTGGCTGTAAAAATTTTTAGAAATGATGTTTTTCTGTCGCTGCTTTAAAAAAGATTCAAGATGACCAGATTCGAGGTTTAGCACTGGTTGCCACGATAACTGATAAGGTATTGGAAGGGCGAATTTTATCTTTGTCGTTTCTGATTTGCTTATTAGTACGTAACCCCTAGTGCAGCGAGTCCGACTCTTACTTGACCGATATATATATGTATATTAATCTAGTCTAGACGAATTTTCGTTTACGTTCGTTTCGTTTTAGTCCCTACTGAATACATACAACATGAAGAGCTTGCTTTGTAGATGACATCATACAAACTAAAATGTACATCATACATTTTCCAATTTCCTCTTATAGTGAGATTAAGATATAATAAACATGTGACAGATAGTTTTTCAAAATGAATGAAGCATAACCTAAGCCAGAACATATACCATAGGGTGTACTTATGAGGTTATCCATACAATGACATAAGTTGTACAATTATACATATTCTATAAAAAACTGTTTGGAGAAAAAAAGAAACAAATCTTATAAGTTAATTAATTTATTATGAATAAACAATGCACAGAAATAAATGCAATTCGTAATTTGCGACCTAGAGCATAGTTATAAATTTATAACACCATTGGAATGAACCACAGTAACTTTACAGATAGTAATTTTTATTATTACTGGGAAGGTATAAAGGAGGACTCATGTTAAACTTAAAATATTGCGTTTATAAATACATATTACTTAAGACAGCTGGCCACAGTCAGCAATCACAACTTTCTTTGATGGCTTGCCAGACTGGGAGCCAAAACCTTCAACTTGCTTCACAACATCCATTCCTTCAACAACATTACCAAAGACGACGTGTCTGCCGTCTAGCCATGAGGTCTTGACGGTGGTGATAAAGAATTGAGAGCCGTTGGTGTTAGGTCCGGCATTGGCCATGGAGAGAACACCTGGGCCAGTGTGCTTCAGGACGAAGTTCTCATCGGCAAACTTCTCACCATAGATAGACTTTCCACCAGTGCCATTGTGGTTTGTGAAGTCACCTCCCTGAAGCATGAAGTTCGGGATGACGCGGTGGAAAGTGGAGCCCTTGTAGCCGAAGCCTTTCTCGCCGGTGCATAGTGCTCTGAAGTTTTCGCATGTCTTGGGGGTGACGTCCGCTTTCAACTGTAAGGTTATTTATTTGATTTAGATTATTTTGCAAATTTCACACGTCGTTATAAATAATACAGATTATATTAAAAAGCCAATAAGTTTTGAAAAGTAATAAAGGACCGAAATGAGGATTTATTGTTTCCTTAAATATGTTCCATGCAAGAGATACTCTACCGCGCGCTCAGTATGGATTTAGTTAATATTAAATTACGCCTATACATAATTCTATCACGGCAAATTCCATTATATAAAACCGTATAAAAGCATTGAAGGAATTGACCTTCAGAAAACAATCACGGTCATACTACGAGTTAATTATGACTACTTGATAGATATGTATAATTATAACAGCTACACATCTTTATATCCTTATATAGTAATTGTTGAAAACAAGTAGCAGATAGGTTTTTTCAAAAGTAACTGATAAAATAACTTTTTAACCTTCAATGAGTAACAAGATTGGAAGTTATATTCAAATTTTATCCATACGTCCATAAAAATAGCGTGGTCTTACAATCACGCCGGCCGGATTGACAACTCCCAAAGTAGGCTATTTGATAATAATTCACGTTAAGAAAACTTACTTCGATGACAATCCTTCCCAGAGGTTGGCCATCAGCGGTCACATCCATGAAGACTCGTGGTGAAGCCATTTTGCTAACTTTCTTCGACTCTTCAAGATCACCTCTTTTTTAATCACAGCACAATGACGATGCGTCTCTCGTCGATGCCGGGCGGAAATAAAAAAGACCATAGACAAAATGTATGTGGTAATTTCCGCCTTACGTTCAAAAATTTATAGAGTCATATCATATACTTAAAATAGTATGTTCATTATTTATTTTAAATTTAACATAAAACTGTCATATGTTTCAATGGTTAATAACGTAATATTATGCTAAATACATTTATGCAGATACTTAATATATGGCTTTATTTATTGCCACAACGCGCAACGTATTGTTTTCATTGCACTTAAGAGCCACAACATGGATGTCGCGACGTAAGTCTTTTACTGTAATCGTGGGGCGTTGTGAGCAATTTTTTTTGGATAAAATAGATTTAAATATGTTTTTAAACATACAATTCTATAATAAAACCATAGATAGATCTTTACGAAACTGTCTTGATGACAGTGGTGAATAGACTGTGGAACCTAGTATTTTACATACTCTATGGGACTGTGGATTAACAATCTGTGTGATTATAAAAAATTCGCACATTTTCAAGTTGGTTTGGCAAATGGCAATGACGTTTGCGAATTGTGAGTTGTGGCTTGTGACAGCGGGAAATATTAAAAAATGAATGCATAGAATCTGTAGATAAAATATTTAATTATTGTTCTTTTGTGTTCTTCGTTGGGCCTGCGACATATCATTACATCATTCTAAAGAGCTTACTGAACGACTTATCGCGTTTGTCAAAATTTGATTTGTTTTTAGTTTCTCCCAACCTACGAATCAAAATTAATTCGAGGCTCCCAACATAGCAAGTGCCGAAATTTGTTTTTATTACTAATTTGAAACTGCACTGTATATCTATCTATCATTAATTTTAGAATATTTGCGGGCAGTTAATATCTCCTGTTGTATAAATTCTTGTAAAATGAGTCTAGAATCCATAAGGTACAAACGCGGAAGTTTAGAGGTGTTAGATCAATTGCTTCTTCCTTTACAAACGAAGTATATTAAAATTGAAGGTGTGGAAGATGGGTGGAAGGTTATAAATAAAATGCAGGTGAGAAAAGATGTTCTTAATAACTCAATGAATATTTTCTTTTTTATGCATTTTTTTTATTTACCATAAGATTTTAGTTATCTTACTTTACTCATTCATTATCATTACCAGCTTTATTACATGTTTAAGATGAGTTATGACTAAGAAATAGAACATATATGCAATATGTTATAATTTATTTGTTTGTATAGTGCAGACACATTTATTTAGGCGTTCAATAATTGAGTTTTACCTGGCATTCTGCCAGTGAATATTAGCTTTTCCTTTAAAGACTGAGATTATTTTAGTTTTCAGTCTTGAGTTATGAGGTATTTATTATATGTGACATATTTTAATATAAACACCCAAGACATGAGAAATAATTTAATAATTTGTATTCAAATATAATTTTAGAGAAATTTAAGTTTTGCATTCTACATTTTAGCAATTCCAGTAATTGTAATCTTAGATAGACTAGACCACTAGGCATTTGTTACATTATTTCTGTATCTATAAAAAAGTAGGAAAATTCAAAAAAAAATCTTTTGATCACATATGCTTCATACAACTATGATACAGGTTATGAGATACCATAGGAATTGCTTAAAATGTAATTAAAGTATTTAATAAAGTTTATTGAACTTTTAGGTGCGAGGCGCCCCTGCTATAGCTATTATAGGCTGCTTATCTCTTGCTATAGAGCTGCTCAATGATAACAGCTCAGACAAGAAAGTTATGAGACAAGAGGTCAGTGTGATAACTTTGATGCAACATTTTATAGTTACCCATATTATTAGTTTAATAGAAATGGAATTCAGATTCAAAGAATTCAGTTCAGGTTGAATTTTGAACTATTCAAGAAATTAACATTCTTTGATTACTTATCTGTTATATCAATTAGATTCAGTACTAGTCAGTCAGCCAACTAGTACAGCCCATATGGAATGAAATTTATTGTTCAAAAGGAAAGCTGAAATTCAACAATTTATATCATGTTATGTGATGTTCATTATTCTTTGCAAATCATATTTCATGTATTTATTTATGTTTTTTTTATTGCATTGATTTTATTCTTAATTTAGTTAATTTACATGGAAATGAAAATTACTAAATCAGCTTTCTCAACTAGGATATCTTTATCCAAAATATGAGATAGGTTTCCATTTTTATCTATTGAGAAACAATTTCCGTTTTTATTTTAATATGTATTTTTTTTGGTCTTATTAAGTTTGAATACTATAGATTCAGATTATTTTAATTTTCACAAAATTATCTTATCTGTAAGCGAACAGAGAAAACTGATTACGTAATAAACGTGTGGTTAACACTTGTCTCGAGATTAAAACATCCTTTTATCAATAGACCCCACGCGGTAGTCACGATTTACGCGCCTGTAGAATAATACATTTCTATGAACAAACACGGTTTTGGCTGCATTGTATTACTAAGTATGGAATAAAACTGAAATGCAGTCCTAAGGTGTATAGATTTTCAAAAGCGATTAGACGGTTATGTACTTGTGTAATCGGAATCTGATCAGTCTAAGTTTTTCATATACATTATATAGTTTTATTGCATTAAATGCTCATCTCAGGAATATGTCTAATGCCGAGGAAAGCTATAAGCTACTTGTGATCAGCTATATTCAAATAGGAGAGGAGGTGCAATGAGAATTATTTCAAAATTTTCCGTTTTGGTAGCAGACGAAGTTACGTGGGTCAGCTAATAGCAAAAATATTTAAAAAAACGCTACAATTTGAGAACCGCCGTCGTTTTTTGGGAACGTAGCTGTCGGTTAAAAATAGCAGTAATAGCTGTAGGCGGCTACTCAGCATATTTCGATTGTACAAAAACGTAGTATTGCAGGTATTTTTGTGACACTCCAACGAATGCGGTCACTCGGTTTGCGAGTATTTAAAAAAAAATGAAGCTTTTATTAGAATATATTTTTACAAGAACACATGGTCACAAAGTCTACTTTATTCATAAATTATGGTTCGGAATAAAGAGATATAGGAATATGAACTGGCTAGAAAAAAGTATTAAAAGAGAGTACACCAGTGGATGACTCGTGTACTCTACAGTTAGTGAACTGTTTGCATACTGTTATCTTTATTACGAAAACATGTAGACTTGGATTAGAAAAAATCTTTTTCAAGTTCACATCCGTATCCGCAGTCAGGCTGTGTTGAAGTAAACAAAGGGATTTCTTACAAATTTATTCTCATTGGTACAGTGTCCATGCGAGATAAAAGGCTTGGTGTAGTGCAAAAAAGGTGATCATCTTCCTCCCCGTAAGAGATCCGATCAATGTATCATAATATATCAAATTTATCAGCGACAAATACACACAGGGATCATTTGCATGTAAACATTGGTACAATGTATGTATGTTTGCGAATATTCTTGATATAATCATTTGCGAATGTCGTCCTATACCTGTGGGTTTGCGTATTTGTAAGCGTATGTGAATGACCGGCATTACGTACTGTGCAAATAAATTGTACTAATAATTAATTGATTCCAGATTCAAGTTCTGAAGAACTGAAATTCAAACAAAACTATACATTGCTACAAGCATAAATTTTAATATAGGTTGATCTCTTTTTGATCAATTAGTATAAAATATTTAATTACGGAATTAGCAAATTCATGAATGCATGGCTGGAGTAGAAACGCGATCTAAATCAAATCAAAATCTCTATCCCCAATTAATTGAACCGTTCGCATAGCGTGTAATTGTATGAAAATAACCGTGTCTAATATCATTTTCAGATAGAAGGCAAACTGAATTATTTGGTGTCAGCGAGACCAACAGCTGTGAACATAAAATTAGCAGCCGATGATCTTATTAATTTGGCCAATTCTCTGAGCGCTGATGAATCTGTATCACCTGAGGAATTTAAAGAGAGGTACGTGTGTGTTGTTTTGTAGATTCAATTCAAGATATTATAACGAGGAGAAAAACTTAAAAAATATGTTTTTTTTTTTTGAGATGTAAAGTTTTTAAAACTATACGCCCAAAAAAGGTCGTATGGTTTCAAATATTATTTAATGTAATTCGTGGTGTTTTAAGAAATAAATTGGCATATAAATAATATTTTTAAGTTGTGTCAAAACTCTATAATTTTACTTTACAACATAATATATTTAACTGGCTTTTTCAGCGGCTTTTGATGCATTCAATTTGGAGTAGTTTGATGTTATTATACATGTAAACCCTATCAAAATCGGTTGCGCAGCAAAGATTTATGCATACATAGGGACAGATAGAGTAAGCGACTTAGGCTTATACTATTTACATTCCTGTTAAATCCGATTTTCACTAACAAATGCGCAAATATTTTTGTGCGTTCTTACTTCTCGCTTCAACAGAGCCAATCGAGTGCGTGTATGGCTCTCCAGCTATCACCTATATATTATGGATTTTTTATCGAGCTGTACAGCGGGATAAATTGATCATTAACTTAGAGTATCTGACTAAACGTCAAACGACATCAATAAATAGATGTATTTTCGATAAATAACGATAATTAGAACGTATGCGCTACGCTAGCTTTCTTATAATTTATGCTCCGATGATAAACGATGCAAATACTGATAAGCAACGTACATAAGGCGCTGACGAGTACATCATTATTAATATTACATTTTACGTATAGTAAAAAAAGTATTATATCGCCCTCTGTACGGGGAAACTTTATAAGAAGTGGGGTAATAGTTTGTGAATTACGCCGAATATAATATAAAATTAATTTCAATTTAATCAACTTCAGTGTATATACATATTTGATACTTTATTTTTTTTTATAATAATTAAGTCCCACGGACGAGGGCTATAGCTTGTGTTATAAAATAAATATGTATGTATGTGATCATTTTACTAACGTCACGCGGACCATCTGTTTAGACACAGTTTTAAGTTTACGATAATCATCTAAACTATTTCGACCTTCATAAATCCTTACTTAATTTTGTAAACGCGAAAGTTACTCTGTCTGTTTGTCCATCTGTCTGTCTCTTATTCACGCTTAAACCACTGAACTGTTAAGTTTTACCCGAGACTGGACATACAGTAGTATAACATGTAGTTTTTATCCGGGCGAAAAGCTAGTAAAACCTAAAGTTTCTACAATTGTGAATAAAATTAACTGGGCTGCCTTACACTTATTAGAATGTCAAAAAAAATTCATTGTCGTTTGCTCCCGTATAAATGTCTATGGGACTACCTATGCCAATTTCCATCACAATTCGTTTAGCCGTTTTCTATTTTTAAATTTTAACAAATCTTCAAATATATATAGGTATACATATACATTTACAGTACGATGCATTCTTCGATAGAAATTAATATGAGTCATTCGTTTTCTGAGGTCACCCATCATAATGCAAAATATTATAAATACATATAGTATATTCTTGTTTAGTATACACTAAGCTAGTGGTGACATACCGTATTTCATTTAAACCAATATTAATTTTTGTTTCTTTTGCGAGAAATTTTATTTCTAGAGTTTTTTGTTTAATGATATATTAGTAAACATAGAAAGTACAAGAATTATTATCGTAAAAGAAACGTGACTGCTATCTGTTTTGTTTCATATTAGTAGTGTAAGTGTGATGCGATTTTTTTTAGCATTTATATAGCATAGCATAGCTATTTTAAATAAAACGTACTTATTCACCGGTAAAGTTTCGTTTACCTTTTTTTCTACCACACTTGAAGTGTTTTTTTTTTGGGGATTGCTTTTTGGCGCCAGACTCTTTTTTTTTAATGTACACTTTCACAACTAATATAAATCTATTAACACCACTCATAAAAATACAACAAGCCGTTTATAGGCTCTAAGGCGTGCCAAAGAAATATACGTACATGCATACCCTCGATCAACCTAACCCTCCTTCTGTAACAGTCGGGTAAATGCAAGCTCTCTAAACAACAAAACGAATAAATCAATAATAAATGCTACTGCCATTTGTAACCTTATCTGTATTAAAGGGAATTAACATAAATAAAACAATACATTACAGATTCATAGCAAGCATCGAGGGAATGCTGGCAAAGGATATAGAGGACAACAAGGCGATAGGCAGATATGGTTGCGAGGCTATACTGAAGAGTCTGGAGGGAGATGGGCTCGTGAGGGTGTTGACCCATTGCAATACTGGCTCACTGGCTACAGCGGAGTACGGGACTGCGTTGGGTGTTATACGATCATTGCATGCAGCTAAACGATTGGGTGAGTAATTTTCTATAATTCCGCTTTTTTTTTGCTAAGTTGGAATATCTTGCATATATAACCACGGCCCTGCGAAAGGAGACCTTGGATGTTGACTGAAATCTGGTACAAAGATAGCATGATCTGGTACAAACCAGAACTCTGTGGGAAAATCCCGGGCCTATCTATCGTTTCTTTTGACTAATGCACAAAGTTGCCGATAGAAAGCTAGTATTAACAATAAGCGGTCGTCCAGTTGATAATATTAATTCTCTTTATAAGCTCCTCTCTCCAATATTCGTAAAAAGGCTTACGAAGTTATTTTTTTTTTTTATTATTTATGTAAAGATAACGTTTTAATAATTGTTGCGCGTAGCGTTAATAATAAAATAGGAAAATCTTCTTAGTATATATCTAATAATATACATAATAGTGAGGACATGAATAAATTAATATATTTTCAATTAAAATAATAGAAATTCTTATTAGTGATGGCAAACTATATTTTATGACATGCTAACATTACCATAATATAAGTAGTAACTAACGGCTTAATATTTCCATGATAAATGTTCTATTAAATAATCAGTGCCAAAAGCTAGTACAGGGGCTGTCTAATTAGTTGTATTGCAGCCAATTTTACATCATTTACACGATTCCGTTGATATTGACTAATTGCTTTACATTCTTGGCATTAAGATTGTCTTAGTAAATGCCTAAAAGCATTTATCATGATGTGCTCAATTTTCTTAGTGGAGCACTAATTCCAGTGTGAGATAGAGACTATCTAATCCGCTCTGCTTTTTTCCCACACTGGCATTTACTTACTTCTTTGTGATGAAATGATAATGATGTTTTATAAGTAAAAAATGTGAGGAATAATAAATACTACATTCAAGTTTAGGTTAAAATTAATGTTTTTTTTTCTCATTTATCAAATTTTCAGTTATATTAATTGTGACCAATATGCATTGTCTTTCAAAATTTTCGTTGATAAATTTAAAAAATACATAATATGACATAACAAAAAGTGCTCTTATGTCTAATATCATTGAGGCTCTAATTGTTGAAACTTACATGTTTTACAAATATGTATATCTATTTCCAGAACACGTATACTGCACGGAAACAAGACCATACAACCAAGGTGCGAGGCTGACTGCTTACGAGCTGGTCCATGAGAAGATACCAGCTACCCTCATTGTGGACAGCATGGTGGCCGCGTTAATGCATGTCAGGAATATTGGAGCGGTTGTCGTTGGTGCTGATAGGGTGAGATAATACATTTGTGAGCCTTAAACTGTTTTGGTTATTAGCAAGCAAATTTACGTCATTTCCAATAATTATAATAATGCTACAAATTATGGGGTCTGCTTTTAGGAAATATGTATACATATATTACTTAATATCACAGCCCATTTCATCCTTTTGACGAAAAGACTATTATATACATATCTCCACATATACAAACAAATCTACCATCCTCATTGGCTCCCTAACAATTCGCGCAGCAAAAGATCAAAGCAAAAGAAGCAACACAAGAATACATACTATATACGAGGTTTTTTTCTTAAACGTACTAGTAACTATTTATTAACTATTCCATATTCGATCCCCAAGTTTTATTATTTAATTGTATCTTCTATGACTATACATTATTATAAAAAAATGTATGTTCCAGGTGGCCGCCAATGGGGATACAGCCAATAAAATAGGAACATACCAAATAGCTATAGTTGCGAAATACCACAATGTGCCTTTCTATGTGGCCGCTCCATTCACATCCATAGATATGAACATTTCGTCTGGAGAACGGATTAAGATTGAGGAGAGGCCGGAGAATGAAATGACGCATATTGGTGATAGGAGGATTGCAGCACCAGGTATATTAAAAGTGGCATTATTATATATGTATACTTGTTAGGTCATGCAACTGTAAAGATATTGCATCTTTGCAACTCTTAACATTGCTGGTCTGGTTCCTATTGGTTGAAAGTTGAAGCATAGTGTTAGAAAGTCAAAAGCCCTTCTCAATCAATATATGGAATTTGCTACACAATAATTTTTTCATATGAATATACTAAAAATAGATAATCATTAATAACATATCTTTGCAAAATAATTGAATAATAAAATTTTACCTGCTTCTTTTGTAAAAAGTTATGAGTGTTACATAAAAAACCACTAGAATTGTGAACCTCATTTTAAATCAGTTGAAAAGCAAAATCTAACGACATGAATGATATAATTGAAAATAGATTTTTGTTAAAGGTTTTACTGGTATAAAAAATAAATAATATTTTTTTTATCTTCAGGTATCAACTGCTGGAATCCATCTTTCGACATAACACCAGCTTCTCTGATCACTGGAATTATAACGGAAAAAGGTGTTTTTCTTCCAGAGACCCTGAAGACATTATTTGCTCAATAATCCTTATTATTTCATAATTATTTAAACAAAAAACTGATAAACTATAAGTTCCTCATAAAATGAATGTAAACATAAGAAAAATTGTATTTATAAGGCTTTTATAACTTTTTTATGAATGTAAGTGCTAAAATGTCGAGTTTTGTTTTAATGATATTATTATTGATTTATGCATAAATGCATGCATCTGCCAAATTTAAAACATATAATGTTATTCGTGTATATATTTTTGTGTAAAAAATAAATTTAGCATAAAATTTAGTTTGGTTATAAATTCGTTTTATTTTAACCCAACCAATTAGTATCCAATTTGTCCTTTCAACAAGGGGTCACTGAATTTTTTATATGTCAAACGTTAACCCAATGTAA
This sequence comes from Zerene cesonia, assembly GCF_012273895.1. Lineage (NCBI taxonomy): Eukaryota > Metazoa > Arthropoda > Insecta > Lepidoptera > Pieridae > Zerene > Zerene cesonia. The sequence goes on from NC_052107.1 coordinate 2,222,192, forward strand.
ATTTTATAACATTGTGTATGGTTGTTTACCAAGTAAAATATATTTACTAAGTGGGAGGAAATAATATAAAAATACAGTAAAGTGTCTATTCAAGTTCACTTTTTTTATGAAGAATAACGTGAGATTATTAAGAATAACGTGAACAGTATAATATAAGAAATAATTTTACTCTAAAAGTGAAAGTGTAACTTGTTTTGTTTTGTCTTGTCTTTCTTTCACGTCACTGCGGATCGATTTTAAGTTTATTTGATTTACCATGTATCTCTGGGAAATAGCAGGCTAGAATCGTCCGAAGCAACAAGAAGGCAGTAAGTTATCTGTGAAATAATCAGTATGTTTTTTTTTTCTATCTGTGTTACCATCTGGCAGTGTTGCCATCTTCTTTTATAAAAAAAAACATCATTAATAAAAGGGCAAAAAATTGATAAAAGCATGTAATTGCGAATAATGTAATCGCAAAATCCACTAGAACGCAAAAAATGCGCATTTTTACAGTACAGTGCAGTGCAGTGGCAATATAAGGGGCAACTGGCAATAGGCTACTGTTTCCCGCGCTGAAACATCTGAGAATCATCATCATTCTCATGGGAATTGGGAACTTCAATTACGTATACGACAAGCTAGGGTTAATTTATTAATATATCTGAGTTCATAATACTAAACATTATTTAATTTTTGAAAGAATTGTTAAAAATTTTTTACAAAAAATATAAAGTTTGTAAACTAAACTCTGTCAAGTCTTGTATTCATTTATAAAAATTTTACGTTATATTGATGATGAACAACATTATAAATTTTGAAAATATGTCTACGGAAATATGACAACAAATGCACGACTTTATTGAAATAATAAATAAGCAAACAATTCCTCTCCCAATTAATGTACTCTATGTATAATAGCTAATCGCAATATTTTGGAAGGACACAAACATAAAATAAGTCGAGTTTTAAGACAAAAGTACTGTAACGTATACATGATTTTAATCGAGTAATAAACCATTATAATTGTAATACATATAAAATACATAAATATTCAGCATTTTTTTTAGCTTAAATATACTAAATTGAACGCGTCCAACTTCTCGAGGCATAGACATTGTTTGTGAACGCACTCCAACTTCGACATAATTCCAATATGTCAGTCAAGAGATGGCGAAGGACGGAAATTGTTTTTTTATTTGATTGTTATGTTTAAAGTGCGACTAAAAATTATTATTCTTAATTAAAAATGAGAATGTTGAATATAAACGGAATTGTTTTTTATTTATAACATAGAAAAAGTTATGTTTTTAGTGAATTCGTTTGTAGGGAAAGAAAATCATTGTTGTTATTTGTTTCAACAAAGCAAGTCTATGATTACAAGTAAATTTTAACATGAATTAATTTACGTGCATTGTGTCTTAAGTTTATTTATTGTGAGAATTATTTGTTGTAATGTAAATAAAAAATATTGTTTGCACGCGCATGCGTTTTTATCGAAAACAGACAAAGGTTTTGTGTAGTTTGAAAATCAGCTGTGTGTGCAATGACTTAGTGATACCAAAAGTGTGTGTTTGTAAGCGACAATGTTTAGTGAAATTGGATACACAATTTTTCTACTACTTGCCCTGCCATACATAGAAAGCGGTAAGTGTTTATTTCCCTTTATTATCAGTTTATACTGGTACATATGTATTGGTGCCATTATGAGGCAATTTGATGAATCAACTTGTTTTGTTGACTGTACAATTCAGAGTATTGCAGATTTGACTCAGCTAGAGAAATTGTTTTCATGACTTGCCCCTTATTATCATAGCAATCTTTTCAATTGAGTTTAATTTACAAATTGCAGATTTAACTTGTATTATGTTCATATTCTATAAGAATGCATTAAATTATTAATCATAATTATACCAGTGGCTATGAATTTATTCAAAAGTTTTTAATATAAATAGTTTTAAATATAACAGGCTCAGTAAATGCACTTTTCTGTAAAATGTATTAAATGATACCAAAAATAATCATTATGGGTCTTTTTTATCCTCCAAAAGATTGAATTTCTTAAATGTTTTCTTAGTATTCTTATCTCATCTCATCTTATTGTTTACACAAAGCTAACCCAGATGATGTCAGCTTACCAATGAATCCTGAATGCATTTAAGTCAGAGTTATGAAAGCATTTTAAAAATAGAAAGAGTCAATTAATTTAAAATTATATTGTATACATATTTAATGTAAATTTAAATTAAAATGTGTGATATGCATGTCACATTTCACCCATTGTAATAACTATACCCAAAAATAAGTTATTTTGTACAATAAAATATGTATAAATATAAAATATACTTGAATGTTTGTTTTCTCAATTGTATTCACAACACACAACTAGATACAGATAATAGATAAATTCAATGCTACTACTAGAAAAACAAACTTTAAACTCACAACCTATGATTAAATAATCAGATTTATTTACTGTAGATTACACACTTTATTAATGAAAAAGTCAAATATTATATACTACAATATTATATGAAAAAGTCATGGTCAAAAACATGTTTCAGAATTAATAATTTTTTTATAAATATCATTTAAATAAAAGTATCAGATATTATGTTGTAAAATCAGATTTAATCACAAATAAACCATAACAAAGAGAACAGTTGTCAACAAAATACAAAAAATTAACAATAATTTACTTTACAGTTACATTACTGTGATATTCATCCAACATAGCTAGATATTGTTATAACATAGTTACAAATATACTCAACTTACAGTTTAAAGTATCAGTGTCATATTATATAGTAATAACTTCCATGGTAAACATTTTTTAACTCTTATGTTTAGTTAATAGTATTAAATATACTTTTATTTTACAAATATTAAGGTAGTATACATATCAAACTTAATTTTAAGGTATAAGAAATAACAACCACATAAAAGAACAAATAGTTTGTTAAATAATTAAGATACAACTTCAAAATTCAAATACATGTTCAATGCTCCAATTTCATTTGTATACTGAACAGTATATACTAGCTAGGTAAACTCTGACTTAGTACACATTTTTGTACATTTTTTAAATGTTAACAGTTATTGACCCAATCCAACCAGACACAAATCAAAAAATCTTTAAAATCAATCCAGCCTTTCTTGAATTATGCATGCACTAGCAGCCCACCCCAGCTTTGCCAGTGTTAACTATCCAAACCTATAGATCCTGAGATTAGTTAGTTCAAACAAACTAAACTTTTCGGCTATATTGTTATGAATAACATATAACAGCTAGTCTATAAACCAACCTGAGAAAAACAAGTGTAAAATTTCTATCTAGTATTAATAATATTGCTTATGCCATGTCTACAAAGAATAATAACTAGTAATGTATTGGATTTATGAATCCAGATGTAAACTGCATTACTATAATCAGGTTTAGAGAATTTTAATTGAAACAACTGCTACTTGCTGTTCCCAGCGGTTTTACCCTCAAAGTACCTGACGTTACATACAGCCTAAAGCCTCCCTCAATAAATGGTCTATATAACACTGATAGAATTATTCAAATTAGACCACTAGTTCCTGAGATTAGCATGTCAACTAAACAAACAAATCTTCAGTTTTATAATTATTAGTATAAATAACGAATTAATTAGCACTTTGACCAAACACTTGTTTGGTAAATAAACTTATCATAAGCATTATCATCATAAGCCCATATATATCCCCACTGAAGGGACACTAGCCTCCAAACAAGCATGAGTAAACGACTAAATGGCTAGGATTCACCTAGCTTGCCAGTTGCTGGTTGGCAGATGTCACCTGCCGTCGAACTTTTGATTCTTCGACATGCCGAAAACAACGTGATGATTGTTTTCCTTCGTCTCGGGCCAATATTGACGTGAATAATGTGCATATAAATTGAAAAATCTATTAATTTCTTGCACGCCCGTCCGGTCTCGAACCCCGACTATTCGCTTTAATTCCGAGGTCCTAAGCTACCACTGCAATTTTATTTGTCTATATGCTTAAGTATAAATCAATAAACACTTTTATGTATTCATTATAAAAATAAGCTTGATTTAGTATATTTAAACATATAACCTATAAAGTGACTCTATGTAAAAATTATAAAATCTTTTCTATGTAAATCGTATATATTACAACTATATATTACCTATTTTTATATAACAAATGGTCATATAAATAATTTGTAATGTAGACCTTCTGTCAAAAGCGGACACGTCATCAATCACGCAGTTCTACTTTCCCCATCATATCCATGTATCAATGTTCAATGAGTTTAGCAAAACCAGTTCTGAATCACAGCTAACCACGCCTACGCGTCTAGATATTCGCGATCGTGATAAACCAACCGACGAACTTTAATCTTGTACCACCGTAATTATAACTGTACTAAGCGTTCGGTTGTAAATTTAAGTGTGTCTTCGATCAATAACTATCGCCTGAATTAGGAAGGTATCTGAGCAGTCGATGACCAAGACCAAGATGATGTTTGCCTAAATTGAATACGGGTATTAGTTTGTAGTTACGATGTGCTCAGGCTTATATGAATATAACAATGGACATCAAACAAAAAGCAATATGTAAAAGACCGCAAGCGTCAGAAGGTTTATCGAAGATATAAATGCTTCCATTGAAACGGATGTTCAATTTACAGACCTAAAGAACCCGGGAGCCGGAAACTTGCTTATAAAATAAAAACCGAAATAAATACAATTTATAATATCACAGAAAAGAACTCCGAGACGCTTGCGTCGCGTTAAACAAAGTTAACTGTTGACATCTCACGCCCGTTTTATTTTGGGGGCGGTAATTTATTCTCGTCCAAGTCACCAACGACCACGCTCGGAACACAAAAAGCTCCTTATATATACGAGTTCTTTGTTTTGTGTCGAGTATCGGTCAAGCAACACGATGCGTCGACCACTCAATGTGTAGAGATTACTCCATGTCAAGACGGCCAGGTTGCTCGCATCCTTTGTGACTAATTTTGTGGCGAAGTGGAATGACCCACATCGCATTTTAAATGTTTCGCTTTGACGCGGCCCAAACTGAATATTTACAGTATCGTACTGTAGGTTTTTCCTACTGGTAACTTCTTATCAAGTATTTTTAATGTTAATTTGATATTTAAATTTTATATCAACCTGGTTGTGTACTATTTGATTGTCTTTTCTTATGTAAATTTATATTATAATTATTAATCAATTTGACTTTTTTTCATGCGCAAACAACATAATCGATCTATATATACATACTAAACAACTGTTAATATACTCACTTAATTAACTTGAAAAACTAAAAAAAGCATAGAAACAGCAAATGAAAAGACCGAGTGTTTTCTGTCAAGATGTTACTGTGAAGAACAGAACATCGTTATTAACCTCCAAGCTCCGATCAATGCTCTTGTAATTCTGATTGCATAGATCCGTCAATTGTTACTGAAACGGAGACAAGAAGCATATCCACTCGACAATAGCAGCACAAACAATGGCGCGCAGTGTACAGGACACTTTTATATAGCTAGTTAAATTAGTGGAAATAGAAATGAAAAGGCGTTTCGAATTATTCACAGGCAGGATGTAAAACTTTTTACGCACCCTTTTCTGCTTACTATCCGTGAGCTGTTTCAGGCATCCACTTTAAAACTGTACTGAGTGCGGAACAAAATAAGAGAAAATATATTTTAATTTTATTTCGCGAGAGGTTTTACCGTACCTACTGTAATTTTCATCCAACACAGCTAGCTATCGAACGCAATTTGTGCCACTTGATATTTGGTCTTACTTTTTTTATTTTAAGTAATCAAAAGCTTTTCTAGGAACATGTTTATTTATAAAAGTATCGATTTAATTTGATTTTAATCTGTTATTGTTAAACTTTTGAAGGTAAAACTACAACAATGCGCCTTTATAGGTACTATTAATGCTCGTTGTTGTTTGTTTTATTACATACATAAAAAACAAAAAGTGTTATCAAAGTGAATCTCCCAATTACTTAGCTTTTCGTGGCTTTGCCCGTGTAGACAAAGGAAATTCACATGGGATGGGCTGTTTCAACGCGGTAAAAAGTAACCTATTTGACTCTCTGGTCTCCACCTCCAGCTGCTCCAGACACAAAAATCACGTCATAAAATCGTTGCAAGTTGAAAAAAGAAATCCTACACTCTTGTACAATTTCGCATTTGTAATTTTAGTAAGGATAGGTTCAGGGTTATATAGGTAAATTTTAACATCGGTCCATTATTTAGTTTCTCAGTTTAGCGTATTCAGACAAACAAATAAGCAAACTCTTTAACTTCATATTATTAACATAAATAACAATTGAGGTCTTTTACAGTTAATACTTCCTTACCTCCTTAATCAAATACACCACTGTCCGATCCCGAAATCCTATCTATAATAATCCTTTCATACTTGGCAGATGGGTCTTTATGAAGTGTAGGCATCTACTCGAGAAGGGATTCTATGAAATTTCATCCCTTAAAGGGTAACGTTGAGTTTGCGGTTTGCGTGGACTACACCAATGTCACTGGTACATGTATATCTACCTATATTGTATAGGTACCTATACAGGAATAACTTGCTTCGTCACTTAACGGTCTCTCAAAGCTGATCAATTAAGCGGCGTTTACATTACGGTTCCGTTAAAATTTCACCCCGTAACGTGAGACAGTGTACACTCAGTTCATTTACGGATTTTGGAAGTATTTTATTTGATAATGTTAACCCTATGAAACTTTAATGCTTTGAAGTAACATTTTGCTTCTAATATTTCAAATTGTAAACGGGTAGGCACTTACTTAATTTTCCCTTGTTTTAAGCTAAATGGATCCAATTTATTTGAGTTATTATTACGTATGCTTCGATTTATTATATTAAATTCGCCATAATTGGCAGTTGTTAGCGTTCTCATAAAAGTTCAACAAACTCATCAAAATACAGACAGAGGGCTTAATTTAAATTTATGAAATCGATTAAAATATTACGATGCAATAGACGCGATTGGCGGAGTGGCGTTCGGCAGACGGTGTGGTGTATTCAATAGGCACAACACGTCACAGTGGTCGTGACCTCGCCGGTTCAACGTCCCACCGTCACAGATCGCGGCCGATGCGTCAACCGTGTATCTACGTGTGCTCCTCGTGCGTGCTGCACTTGCTTGTAACTGGGATTAGCTGTGAATTCTCTAACTATCAGAAGTTTGAGTAAATCAGCTCAAGGAAAGCATGCCGCTGACGGCTGACTATCGCCTATATCGCCTATAATCTCGTGTAACTCTCGATTTTTGTGCCTTCTGAATCTGAATTCAAATTAGTGTTTCTGGCAAAGCTAAATCCAAAATTGGTACATGCATGAACATGCAATAAGGGAAAGAAGACGGATGTAAAATATAATCAATATATAATATGTGTGTGCCTTATAAGTGACCTGGCTTAAATAAACAGAAATAGATGTCACAGTTTACACATAATATATTAGGTAGCTTTGTAGTAACGGTAATATTGATGAACATCGTTTAATACAATGAACTTACGTAACTCCAATTAAGAACTTTAATTATAATAAAACTATCTTCGTTATGCACACAAGGCAAAGATAAATCACAGCGAATTTTAACTAGTAATTATGCTATCATGTATCTTATCTGTTTGCATTTTTAACGTAAAGATCAACATCTGGGTAATTACGTTTATTACCAACATATAGTGTCCTAAAAATATTTTTTAGCAATATAAAACTGGGAGGAAAAAGAAACATTGTAACCTTTTGTCCTGGGAGCCAAATCCGTTCTAGTGTCAATTTAATTTTCCTTTAATCGAATTCTGTTTCCTTAAATTCTAATAAAGTAGGTACTTATATAAACTCCATCTCAAACATTTACTTATTTATTTAATTCAACTAAAACTCTCTAAGCAGCGCTTTTGCAAGGTCAAAATACAGACAAAAAACGACAGAAGCAGTTTCTGCTGAGAAGACTCCTACGTTTATAAATTATTTGAATCACTGCAAATGGTCGACTTATCAGATTGTTTATTTTGCACGCCTGCTTAGTTACTGATCGTTCAAGATCAAACCAATTAATCTTAACGTTTGCCCATTATACTTTCACTAAAATAATAACCACGTATAGTAAATTATTCATAGAAAATAATGGGAGTTTGCTATACACACTATGTACTCGTACGTCGTTAGTTAACACTAGCTCACCGCCCGCGGTGTCGCATGCGTGGGCTATATAAAATATTGTACAACATCATCATCATCTTCAGCCCATATATGTTCCCACTGCTGGGACACAGGCCTCCTATAGGTCGTCGGTTTCACGATGTTTTCATCACAAATATTGTACATGATGATTGATAAAATTATGCGAATAAAAGGTGGTATGACAATTTTAGTGACTGTAGATGCGTATATATCTCGTCAACTATTTACTTATTTTAGCAATCAAGATTAAAATCCGTGCCTATTGAAGAGCAATAAGACCTTTCGAAAAATATTTTCTATTTACGAAAAATATTTACGGTTTACTTACTTTACTGGTTTATTGTATGTATACATGTACTTATGTATTAATGCCATAGTGGTTGTTTCTAGCTATCGTCTAGGTATCTACTCCACTTGCCACATCGCCGGTAATCCCTGAATGGGATATCAGCTGGGAGAGCAATGGCGTCACGATCGGAGTGCGCTTGTTGCCACACTTCAGGCATCTATCAGCCTATTGTGCATCTCGGCAAACCTTTATTCGTTTTAATGAATTCGCTGCGCACCTAATGAATGATTTTTTTGCTAACTCACCGTTTTATACTTAAATATGGTTGGTTTACATCATGCATCCTTCGAAATATGGTTATAGCTGTTGGGATGTTTATATTAGTAGATATTTATACATATGAAACAGAAGAAACCCTAATGTCGACATGGATATATTAATTGTAACACAACCTATATTGTGTGTATTTGAGTTAATTAATAACTGTTATGTTATGAACACGACGTGTTAATTAAATGATTAAATTATCACAATAACTATGTTTGTAATTGATTTAATTATGGCTCTTTTTAATTGACTGATTTTACCACTTTATGGAACTGCTCATATTTTACGGAGTTTCAACTATTTATAAAACTATATAACATAAAGCTTTTCACTTTATCGAATATCAGATTTCATGCCTACCAGTTGGTGTTTAATGAGTCATAATTTTAATCTAAAACCTAGAGAGTTCACCGGGTCGAGGCGAGTATTCGAGGTTTTTATGTTACTTTAAGTGAAGGCTATATATATAGGCTTTAAATCGCTCTAGAGCTGTGCTAGAGCCTTGGAAGGCGATCACGCTTCGCCGGGCATGACTTGGCGCACGCAGGGCTCACAAATCTTTGTTATTTAATACATTACCTACCTCTTGTGAGTCATGATTTAAAGTATTCAGGAGGAAATTGCTGTCCGTGGATAATGGATTAATTTTTATCGAGTACGCGTTCTTTCCGTTACAAAATATTATGAAAAATGTGTTATCGTTTTAAAAGAATATACAATATTCATAATAGCTATTTTTATACGTGTATTCTGAGATAAACTATTGATGCTAACATGAGTTGTAAAGACTAGTCATTATTGAAGGCCTTCGATAAAGTGTTAATTTTGTGCTAACAGCTCCATCTCATTCGCGACGATTCTTATATCGTGCTAGTATGTAAACAATCTAATAAAAATCCCGCCTACATTTAAACTACCATTACAGAGTTTGTTGAACTCAACAAATCGCACTTCGTAAATTATTTGCACTAATATAAATTCATTTTTATTACACCTACTAAGAAATCCGAGGTAATAACGCTTTTACTGAATAATAGACGATGGAAGTGCTCGAATGGGAAATGGTATAAGAATGGCGACTAATTACGAAGTTAGACGCGGCAATTCGGTCCGAATCATAATGGACGATGGCATCGAGCCACGAACTTTTGTTTGGGATTGTCTGTATTATAGTTGGGACTAAAGATTAAATGCAGCGAATATCTGAGGCGCTATAATACCGTCGACTCATACTAGACGAGTCTCGGTCACCGACTGGGGACAACGGTGTTGATTCATCCAGCGTCGGCTTAATTGTAGGCGTTGCCAAGATTTTAGTTAAGTCACTCCGCGACGGCAATGTGGAATTCCTTGCTGCTTTATACGATAAAAGAATGTATAGATATGAAACAAAATATTAACTTCCACTTTTGTACTAACTAGATCTCATTTAGATTGAATTGTGGAAATTCTGTATAAACTTTTTGATACCCTGTTTTATTTTGAAA
>NC_052107.1:2233507-2247099 GCF_012273895.1 Zerene cesonia
ACTATCTAAAATTAGTTTTATAGTACCTACACACACAAAAATTTAAGTAATGTTTGTTTGTTTGTATTGAACAGAAATCGAAACTACTGGACCGATTTGCAAAATCCTTTAACCATTAGAGACCGACATTATCCGTGATGTACATATGCAACTTTTTACCCCGGAAAATGTTTCATTACTACGGGAAACTGTTTGAGTAAATAATACAATGTTTATTACGTAAAATTATATTATGTACATATATACTTATTCATAAATTAAAAGTGAAGGCTGCTTATGTAGGTAACTATTATACATATTACATTATGCATATTAGAATTAATTATTCATCTCACTAAAATGAGAAATTTACGTAATCACTGTTATTGTCAATTAACTGTTAATATACCTATTATATGCACCAACTAAAAATATGCCATAAAAGAGGATTTTATTTCATAGAAATGAAGTATAAATCATTGTGGGATCGAAAGTTCTAGACGGTAGGGTTTTATATATCTAGTGGTTTTACTTTAACCACTATGTGCTTCATCTTACTTATCTAAGACTTTTCTGCTCGCCTTCTAGTCGCATTTAAACATTTATTTATAAAACTACCTACCTATATTTATTTAGACGCGGATCTCCAATAACGTATTAATTACAAAGCTGATAATTCACACCTATAGGTATGTATAAATTCGTTAATTGCAAAAGAAGATGATATTTAAAGTCATCAATACAAACAAATGTCGAAACAAACTTAAGTGTTATAAAAAACTTATGGTTAGGTACTCCTAACACAATGAATAACAATATCGCGTCTCAGAAGGTATAATGAAGCATATTCTATGTTTAAATGCAGTCATATAACGATTTTTATTTCCTTTAACGGTTGCAACGTATGAGGTACTCTCCGTTGTTCACGTAATAATAATGTAGCAAGTATTGCTTTCCACGGCTGTCTGATTTTCGCTACGTCGAATATAAATGACGAAGAAAAAGCTTTCTATTCGGAAATTATTAATAATGTTATATCAAATTATAGGAATAGGCCATGGTAGTTGGATGGAGGATAATTAAAATGTTACCATGAAGCCGTAAGTAATCGACCATGAAAAGGTCAAATCTAAGCTTAAACCTAGGTATACCAGCAAGCGTCATAATCACACGCTCCAAAGGATTCTGAACACAACAATAATAATTTACGCTGCAGTAACGTATTATGTTAGGTGCACAGACTCCGTTAATATAACGACTCAACGTTGTCTCTAGAGATGACTACAAATAAACAAATAGGCACTTCATTTGATTTGTGTAGTCGTAACTCTCGTGAATGCGCTCACCATTCAACGTTACCCCTGTGGTTTATTGCAGATCAGGCAACGGGATAAAATAATATTTTTTACTGTACCAACCTACGGTTATGTAAGGGCCACAAAACGTGACCCTTTTGTGGACATCATCATGTGTTAGCGCTACTTATATAAATAATAGTAGAACCAAACATGAGTCATTATTACATTTTCCTGGAGTTTTGTAATACTGGCAACTCGTTTTAATTCCAAATTTATCGCGGTTTAGAGATAAAACAAAAGCATTCGGGAAAATGTTAAATTTATTGACATTCATTTAATATATTTTCTGTCTTTTCCTCATAATTAAGTCTCTTATGGGTTCTATTTATATAAATATTTGATTGACACAAATTGAAACAAGCAATCAAATAAAATATAGGTTGGATACATTTGGTTCGCTTTTAAGTGGTTACTTCTTGACACTGTACAATGGTTTACGTTATGAAGGTGAGAAGGTAAATTTACCTTAAAATAACCCGTCCATGTGTAACCTTTCCTAAATATAGATCTCCTCTGAATGGGTTGAATGTCGTCCCTTGAATAGGGTGAATATTTCAGACATTGTAAATTTAATTAGGTGGCTATAACCTAATTGACATTGTATATATATACAACTCAAAGTTGTCATATTTATTCATCTAATCTGTGTAAAAATTATAGGTAGCATTAATTAATAATATATAAAGTAGTATCTTATTGCTTAGAATTTTGTTCTGACTGCGAATAAAAATGATCAATATTTTCAATTTATTATATTATAGATTTAAACCATATATGTGTTTCATTCGTGTATTGTCCGTTAAAATCAATAGTGATCAAGCATTTGTTATAATCAATGTGTACATCTTATTGAGTCCCACAACGCATCCAGCGCTTATAAAACGTATGATGAAGTAAATAGAATCCTGGTCGAAGTCCATCTAGCCGAACGCGTTCGGTGTTTGTATTTGCCGCCCACCGCCCGCCCAGCGCGGTCACTTCGCCAAGGTCGACGCCCTATCTCGCCACTGCTTTCATTTTGTCTAGAGCTGTAGTTGTACTTTCTTGCTAAATTATGCAGTTTATTTCATATTTTATGAATAAGCAAGATTGTGAATTGAACGTGTTTTATGTTAATTGATTCTAAGATTTTAAATCTTGAGTTTCGTTGCGATGTCCACTATAGCATTTCTTTAATTTGTGTAGAATGGCAAACATGTGTGATCATGTGCCATGAGACATCAGAATGAGTAAAATTTTGTTTTTATTCACACAATATTCTAATTATACCCAATATTCTTCAAGATCTTAAAATTATTTCTAATTAATGCTGGAATGAAAACTTCGAATATTACCTAAACATTAATTTCCATTAAAACGTGGAGAGTCATTGCCTTTGTAGAAATGTAAGAAATGCTTATTTATAAATTTCTTTGTATAAGAAAAATTGCTGTTAAATAATTATATATTGCTAAAAAAATTAAACTTCTTAAGTAATTTCTGTCTCCTATTTAGTTTTTCTATCTCTATTATATATAAGTAAATAATATATTTGTAATATTATTAATATAACAAATTAAAAATTTGTTTATGACGGTCTGGAAATGATGACTTGCGACACGTGTTATGAGTGTATTTTATGGCATGTATAATAAAACATTTTCATCTAAAAAACAAAAGAAAAAAACTATAAAAATTAACAGCTGTTTTTTTATGAACATTTGCACATTTTATATGATTTTTACAATTTCTAGATACAAAGATAGTTGTTTTAAATCTATATAATAATAGCTGTGATGATGAATTTACATTTTGCAATATTAAACCAAGTAAACACTCCCAACTTTGAGGGCAAAACGTAAAGTTTCTTAGTTCCATCGGAAGATTAGCGTTTGACGTTATTCAAGTTTCAAACTCGCTTGTGTAATCTCACCTGGCTGCCGTACTTAGTGTTCAAATGTTTTATTTTGATTGCATCAGATTGTGGAAGTTAATTGCTTTCACTGATTAATTTTTGCTTTTTAACTCTCTGCAGTGCGCGTGTTTAATAAGTTCGGTAATGATGATTTTTCATACGAAAATTTAATAATGAAGAATATTGAAAATATCCAATAGTCCTGGATATTTTAATTTGCATCAGTCGCCATTCAATACATATTGTATACTAGCCGTCCTCCCCGGCTTCGCCCGTGGTACATATATAGCCAGCCTTCCTCAGTAAATGGGCTATCTAACACTGAAAGAATTATTCAAATCGGGCCAGTAGTTCCCGAGATTAGTGCGTAACAAACAAACAAACAAACATACTCTTCAGCTTTATAATATTAGCATAGATGTAAGTAATGTTAATTAAGTACTTACGACGTAATGATCACACCTTAAATAGCTGATAAAATACATATCCTAGCTATCCACATGCGCAATCGCCCACATCTTCAAAGGAAGAGAAGAAGAATACACCACAGTCCACCTGCACCGAGGGTCCGGGTCCGAGGTCCACGTATAATTCCGAGGATTTTTCCGCATAATTCCCGCTCCCGTGGGATTTTCGGGCAAAAAAAATGGATATAAACCCTCTCTGGAGTCTTACCAATTTTTTTCCAATTCCATTTAGTCTTCTTTATGAAGAAGAAACAGACAGACAGAGCTACATTCGCATTCATAACATCATTACAGCATTAAGATAAAAACTAAAGGATTTTTTCTAAAAGTTATTAAGGTCGAGGTGACGGGTGACAGAACGAAGACACGGGGACTAAGGCTATGTTGAATTTAGGTTCCAAATTACTTTTATCGCTATTGGCTAAGCCAACGAGATTTAGACGTTCTGATTGATTACCGCAAACATATTAATAATATATATAGGATTATCCAAATATTACGCAATCGTTAATACAGATAATATTAGGTAGGTATGAAGAGGATTTCCTATTATTCATTCAAGAACAAACAGTATAAGCGTAGAGATAATGTATGACAATGTAGTATTGTACATTGGTACTTACCTTCCTATTACGAATCGTATGCTAATTTATGCAAAATCTGCTTGCTCTGGGTATTGATTACACATTATCCATTAATTTACCTTCATTTGATCCATTTTGAACGGTTATTGGAGAAGCTGGTGTATTCGAAACTGAGCAATTTCACGTACGTAGTTGATTAGCAGATATTTTAACGAGCGATTTAACCGAGCCTATTTTCTATCTATTATCTATAACTAGCTTTTGTCCACGGCTTCGCATGCATTAAATACGGAGTAGTTTAATAGATGTTAATATACATATAAACCTTCCTCTTGAACCTAATCTAAATCCGTTGCGTTCTTTAAAGAATTTTTTTTTTCATTTTTACTAACATTTCCAAAAATCGGCTGTATTTTTTATGTTTGATGATTACTTGATAACTCCGTAGGTTTTCAGCCGTTTTTCATGATAATTTTTGTATTTTCCCTTTTATAAAGCAAAAACAACATTATATTCAATGAAGCAATCGAGAAATATTAATAACATACATACTCACTCTGTAAAACTTAACACGTTCCAAATAGCAAAGTAAAGGTAATCAATGCAGATATATTTTCAACTCGGTTGCAAGGAGGTTTCATGAGGTAATTGGGTCAGTGAGGCTAACCGAGCGCGATGCTGTCGCGGTTAGCTACAAACTGCATTTAAGATGTTTCATTTTTATTTTCATGTTATGAAATTTTGCATTTAACCACAGGCTTCCTGGTGTCTCGAATGCTGCGGATATTAAAGTGCTGTAATACCTAAGCAAAAACATGTATCAATTTCGAGAAATTTTGAAAGTTTTCATTCAGATTATTCGTGAAATCGTCGTACTACTAAATTCAAAAATTATAATTTATTATGTAGTCTATATAAGGTCGCTTCTAAAAAGGTCCCCGGACGGTAGTACAAAAGGCTGTTCACCTAATGGACCCTAACCGGCAATCGATCAGTGGAAAAGTTGTAAAATACATGCCCCATGCCCCCCGACACACTAAGGGAATGTTAACACACTGTGTCCAATTACGGCCGATTTTTACTCGTGGAAAATAAAAAGAATCTTTAATCTTTTACAATTAACGGTACTGATTTTCAGTTATTATTACATTTGTTTTTTATTCAACTAATATTGTAGTTAGAAAAAAAAGTTCTATAACATAGCTACGCGTAAATAGTAAATTTATATTTTATATAAACACTCGCATTACTTCAGCACTCGATTCCAGATAAGAGTATCGACACCCCATAATATATCGTCAGTATAAAAATGTACAAGTTGTATAAATCAATGCGGAGATATTTTCCCCCAGCAACAAGGAACAAGAGGTTTCATAAGGGAATTGGGTCAGTGGGTCCTATAGGTGTACGCTGCAGTGGATAGCACACAGCCACGAGTTGCATTTTATACAACGCTTACCTTATTTACATAGTACATAAGCGTAATTTTGTACGTGCGTCTCTCTAGTTCTGCATAATGCAGCACTTATCTAGTTACATTGTAACATTTGCTGGTCTCTTTTTCAAGTCTCGGCAGTGCATTTTTATATTATGGTTGTGGTAATGGGATGTGTTGGCATTTGAAGCGTTAAACAAAAATAGTAAGTATAATTAATTGGTCTTATCGACTGTAATATTTGATAGAAAAATATTTAAATAGTATTCCCAAAAGTACCTTTTATTTAAATTTGTTTCTATCCAACATTGCAATGTTTCTCGTGCACGGTTGGTAAATTAGAGTGTGACGATAGTTGTGCGCGTACCATGTCCGAACTCTGATATCGAGAATTATATCGGAGCAGTGAGAAACCAGTGTTGTTGCATGTAGTTATCTATTCATTAGAAATAGTAAATAAGTATTGCCACAACTTTAACATATTGTGTCTTTTGTTTTTCGATGTATCTGAATATAAGAGATGTACACAAAAAAAATCTTTCGTATTTTCGCAAGCCAAATAAAACTCGACACTGATAAAATACGCAAGAACAAACGTCAAGGCGTTTCATTAGAGGTTGGCTGTGAATTAAAAGCCACTGGCCTCAAGTCATTTCCTCCGTTTTATGAGTTCTCCAACGAAAGCAATTAGTGACATGTGTCCGGCGTCTAGTTATCGGGCCGGGGTAGCAGGTAGTAAGAAATACTGTACGCGCGTTAGATGTAAATCTACATATATACTAAGTATATAGTCTATGTTTACACTATAATAACATTATTATAAAGCTGAAGAGTGTGATTATTTGTTTGAATGCGCTTATCTTGAGAACTACTGCTACGATCCGATTTGAAATATTATATCCGGGGTAGATACTGCATTTATGGAGGAAGGCTTATAGACAATATAACATCTAATACGACGTGGGTGAACGCGGTACATAACTAGTAACATGAATGAAATCATATGCGACTGACAACATTTTCAGTATTTTTTTACGTGTCTTTGAGTTCTGCTTAGGGCGCACCGTTCATTCACTATAACAACATTCAAAACCCATCCCCATAAAACGTGTTTTACATATAAAACGGCTTCCGTTAAATAAGCATGCGTAAATTATTCCTCAACTCATAGACGGCGTCGCAAACAATTGATTATTATCATTTGCATTTAAAACCAAAGTTTGTCAACGCTGATGGAGGATTGTTTCGTGGTGGTTTAATCGAAGCTCTCGCGGCCGAGATTGGCTGCGTCCGTACACAGTTTGTCGATTAACCGTCGGCTGTACGTGTATGTGTATACTTCTGTGTATGTATATACTTCTGTTCACTTGTCAACCAATTTCGCTCACTTGACGACGCTATTGTGTAACTATGTACAAATGAATGAGTTCGAAAAAGTACGAGAACGTTCTGAACAGTGATCACGTGGCACTGACTCACGGCATAGTCTTTATTAAATAAATTGAGAATAAACTCGATGTAGTTTTTATAATCGCGCCGAAAAAAAAGAACTACGTACAAAATTTGCGTTTTAGAATAGTTTTACTTCTTGGTTGACCGTTTCGAGAACTGTTACGCACCAGTGCGTTTGAAGTGCCTGGTCGCTTTGCTGGGTAAGTAATCGTCACAACGCAATATCATTAAAACAATAAAAATAGATAGAATATTATAACGAACAAATACGACTGCAAGAGGAACAGTAGTTTTGTTTTTCCACATGCACATTGTTTACGCTATAAACCCGCCATTCAGTGACAATACACACATTAACTAATTTGTATGCCGACTTTACTCCCCGGGGAGTAGGTACGTCGATACAAACTGGTCGCTAAGTAATTGGCCCGTCCCACCGCGTATTGCCGAGTTTCCCGTGGTTTTGTGTCAGCGAAAGCACTTTTGTCTGTCCCTAACTAGATAATTAAATTTCTTTACCCGGCTCTTTTACGCTTTGTTCTATAGTTCCAAAGGACTTATGGCAAGAGGAGAGCTAGACATTACTAATTCGTAGATTTGGTCGTGTTTGAATAATTCGTAATCCGTTTTTAACGATCGGTTTGAACTCTGAATGTTTCTCTATTTTGCCGTATTCAGTCAACGTGTTTACAAATATTATTATATACATAGTATTGCAAGGATATCTATGTTCTTATAGTATAATGCACGATCCATCACGTTTAGATATAACTGCAAGTTTTGTGCTCAAAATTCATTGAGGTACTTTTTAAAATTCATTCGATGGACGCTCAAATGCTGACATTTTATCTTCAATTGCTGCAGCGCTGTGTAGTACCAAAATCAGCGATATTTGAAAATTTTATTTTTAAGCGAATTCTAATTGAATAGCCATAGATACAGCCTTCGAATCCAGGTCAGTGAGCTTGAAACTGCAATCTAGGTCACCGACACAAATTGCATTCTGTTTATAATTGGAAGTTGCTGGCTAAGATTTGACGTTTGTTTGGTAATGTCTCTGTTTTGTGTCTGTTTTGCTATCGAATGGTGGCGTGTGGACGCGGCTGTAATATTACGTTTTTGTTACGTTAATTTAGAACTATTAAGTAAGTTAATACAAACTAGAACAAAATCGGATTAGTGTTTCGTTCAAAATATTGCATGTAAATAGAATTCTTTTCACTTAAGTGTGTGGAAAACTAGACCAAATTGTAATGGGACCACCCGGAAGGCACCAGTTTTAAATTACCAAGTCGAAATTTCTGATATACAAACACAAAAAATACAGTCAAATTAAAAACCATTCAGGAGATTTGTTTTTTAGGTAACTATAAAATTATTCGTCATTTATTACTCCACTTAATGGCTTCTGAAATGAAATTTGTTATGTTATATACCTATTTATCTTTCTATATTTTTAAGGCATTTTTATCGATTTAGCAGTTTTATAAATTACCTCACACAGGCATATTTTACCTTTTGTTAATAGAATTATAGTCACGTACCTAGCAGCTCGTTATACGAAATATATTCGAGGCTAAATCAATGAAATATACATAAAGCGTATTGTGTATTTTTTATCATGATTATTAAAGCCTTTTCGTAACATATTCTATTCGCGTGGTTGTAATAAAAAGTCTTCAGTAGTACGATGTAGCTTTACAATTTAAGCCGAACCAATGGCGATATCAAATCGCAAGTATAACAGGAGTGGGGAAGTTATTGTTCGAGCGTTGGAAAGTTTCAAACCCGGGGGACAATGTAGTAATCCTTAAATCCTTTTGGGAGTCTTCACGCTTTTAACGATGGCTCGGCACGTGACGTTGCGCGCCAGGTGTTTATTAACGAGAAAAACGTATTCGACGGTAGTAGGTATTGAAGAGAGAAATGGACTCGCAACTTTTGATTGTTTTCCTTCATTCCGTGTTACTTTTTCTTTGTGAGAAGTCGGAAGTGTTTCATCTTTCACTCTCCTATAAGTAACCTTGACCTGTTTATTCTGTATTGGGAATTACTTTTTTTCTTAATGTGACGTTACTCGTTACCGCTGACTTATTCTGCTCAGCTTTATTATTGATAATGTCGTTCATTCTCTTCTGCTACAAATACCTATATATTCTTAAAATTAACATTTATTTATGTCAACATTTACAAGGACGATAAAAATATTGTCAATTTGATGAAACAAAGAATTTCGCGTGGCGCAGGCAGTAGGACTATTAAAAATTTAATGGTGGAATTATGCATTTGCGAATTTAATTTGAACCATTAAGACTTATTCTAGACTTATCCTTTTTTATTTTTGCCCTGAGAGGAATGCAAAAAATGTTTATAATATATTACAAACTTTTTGTTACATTAGTGATACAATGATAAAGGCCCTTTATCCGTGTGCCAATTGTAATGTGTTTCCGTTCACAGGTATTTATTGTTTTGTACAATGTTAAACAAAAGCTTATCACTCTCGGGCTTACAATGTCACTGGCTGTCAGTGTCAATGCCATCCACAATTCCACAGACTATGCGAGGACGATAGATGCGTAAAATAAGCCAATAATAAAAGTGTCAGTCACTATTAGGACCAATTTATGTAGACATTTTAGTAAAAACGATACAGCGCTTCTGTTGTGAATGTTTTCGATGGATAAAAATAAAATAAGTTCTTTTTTTCGCCTGTCGCCTTTATTAAGTTCCCTCGTAGCTACATTGATTTTCTCGTTCCCATTTTCACTGAGCAATGTTGTGAAGATTTAATTTAATTTATTATACAATGAAAAATAGTATCATCGGAGCGATTAATGTTGCTTAGCTATTTCCAGAGATTTCTACTCTTGTTATAATAATAATATAACGTTTTTATATATAATTACTCGTTTCAGGGATTGATGAATAGATAATGTAGTTTTCGTTATGATTAATGTCGTTACCAGGTACATTTTACGTATAAGTTGTATGATGCTCACATCATATAATATAAAATAGGACTCATCCTATTTTATATTTCACTATCTCTCCACCCACGACTTCGTCCGCTTAGTTAAAGGAAAAGAATTGACAGTCGCGAGGTTTATTACGCATGGTTCCTCTTCACGCAGGGTTTCTGAGAGTGAACCTTTCCCATGTCCTTTCTCAGATCTCAAACTATCGATGCTGTAGCAAAGAATATTAAGGCATTAGTTTAGAATTGAAGAAGAGGACAAGTTTCTTTCGCCTTTATAATATTATAAGAAGGGATTTTCACTAAGGCATTATTTTTATATTGATTGCTGAATAATTGTCTGTCCAAATATATAAATAATATTTGAAAGTTTCTACAAAGATTTACTTGACATATAATTTGTCCTTCTAATCTTTTACAAACTTAAACTTTAACTGTATGATATGAGATCAAAAGATAACATAATTTTTCACTCATAATTACCGGCGATGTTTCTAATGATGATTATACTCATGCCACTTCTAAGCGGTTCTCCAACAGCACGGGAACTTTCGGTAATGATAACCCAGCCGAGTTACTTTCGGATTTGTAATCTTCAAGAAAGTGATGCGAGGCCATAGTAAAAGCACATTATGCATTCAACAGTTTATGTTGCACGTTATTACGCGTTACAAATCCTCTCCACGTGTTCTTTGAGTATGAAATATTATCTCATTATAAACGGCCATAAATTTTTCTTACATGCGCTAAATCGGATTTTCCGTGAAATATGCTATATCTCTATATATATGTATATATGATAGCTTTTATCTGTTGGCTTTGGAATTCCCGCATTTGTTAGCGTTGTATGTGTTGACGAGTCGAGTCGATTTTTGTAAATGTTCGGGCATTGTATTTATCTAAGAGTATATATCACATATAGTAATGATGCCCATTTATACACGTATCTATATGAGACGAATGAACATAAGATGTATTCAATTGCAATAGTAGGATTTTGTAATTAAATTTATTAAGTAATATAATTCTCATTTATAACTAATAAATAATTTATACGAAAATCTAACACGAAGAAATAAAGTTTTTATAAACGTTGGCAACTTTGGTTCTTTTATACAATTGTAATAATGAAGAGTTATAAAAAAGTATATATGATTATTACTTCTATCATGATGGTTTGATCAGTAAGCTTTCCGGTCCCGATCACAGTTTAATCAATATCCAGAGAGCTGAGGTAATTTACTGTATCATGTCGGTGCACGAAGTGTTTGGAAACCGTTCGATGCCATACAATTATTTATCCTAGTCCCGAAACTGTGGTGTTAATAAACAGTTAAGTTGGGAGTTAGGTAAGTCCTTTACGGGCGAAGTTTCTCGGCAACTTGAGTTAATACACGGTGACACATTGTTGGCTCGTCGCGTTTTGTTGATCTTTATTGAGCCTACGAGAGTTGATGATACAGTTATGTTTGTTTTGTGTGTATGTTATAATGTGGTGTTACAATTACCAGCCAGCGGCAGTCTTAGTTCGAAGTTATATGATTCGTTCCGCTTGCTACAACGTCAATGTTAGATTGCGATGTGTTGCAAATTCACAATTGTGTATGGGGATTATGCAATCAAGTTCTGTATTAAAGCAGAAGCGTATAAATGTACAAAACAAAGCTAATTATAATACATGAGTGTATGATGAGTGACGTCGTTTTTCCAATGATTAAACTCGTTTGTATAAAAATCCCAGTAATGTATAATTCAACGGTTGCTAAGCGACTGCAGCACAAGTCTACCATAATTGCAGATTTAATGAGATTTTTTGCACCTTTCACCTCATGAATATATTTTGTAATTTATCATTGTAGCCACTGACTTTCATTTCTTATCGAGAAACTTCAGCGCGGCGGATTCGTATTTTTTAGTAATGGCGGCGTTCTCTCGTTCGCGTTTACAAAAAATGCATTATTTTATCATTTGCATTATGGCATTGTAACTAGCTGTAACGCGCGGTTTTACCAGCGATATCACGGATTTCAGTAGGTACCTACGTCGTCACGCGTACATTTAAATTCTACAGCATCTCGCCGATATATTGCGCGGAAACGTTATGTCTCATTTGAAATACTGTACAAGTATATTAATTACAAAAATTGTTTAAACAAGCTAACTATTGGTGGAAGCGAAATATATAAAAGAATGGACAAAGATCTCACCTCCACTTTTGGTTCAATGAAAACACAAAATTCGGCATGAATATATATTTTTTTTTAATTAAATAAAATATGAAGAACGTCATACACAAAACATAAAATTGGAAATTTAATTAAGTACTTACCATAATCACGTCGCTTTAGACAATCAAAGTTAAAAACAAGGAAAGTTTTCTTATCCCGTTACCAACCATCTGAATACCCCATCGCTTTACGAGTTAACAAGCTACACCACGCGTAGATTGTATTATTAATTTATACATAATTAACGTCAAAATAATTTTAATCCAAACAATATCCTCCTCAAAGTCAAGCAAACCGCTTACCGATCTGTTAAACACGTTTCATCCACTCCATCCGACATTGCTTTTATCAGCATTATTATCAAGCCTACGAGGCTCCGTAGCTTCGTTTGAAAAAATACTTCTTGGCAGATTAAACTCCGGTAATCGGCAAGGTTGAATAAATCTCTATATCTTGGTGGCTTTAGACAATTTATCATCCAATTTGCATAATGCTTGAGGCTGAATGTTTAATGATTGAATGCAAAATCAGGTAAAGGGAATCAAATTTTATTTCACCATTGAACAGAAAATTGCACGCATATTACGTTGAAATTATTATTTTTTCAAATGTGTTACGTAAAATCATGTTCATGGCTTAAATCTTGTATTGTGTGCCGCCTACACCATCTCAAACAACATGTCACTCGCATGGTCGAATTTGATGGACATGGATTCATCGTAATGTACACAATACTAATATCGTAATACCAAGAGGCCTATTCTTTTAACTGATACACTTTCAACATTCCTGGATTAATAAGGTAATAAAATTATACATCATCGACTGTAAATCTGTATGATTTAACAATTAATGATCTTTTGAGAGTTGGCTGAAATTAAATACACATAAAAAGCGACATGACATTTATTACTAAATTGCACAATGGATCGAAATCAATCACGCACGGTCAATAATAATGGGTATTGTGCATGCAACAGTTATTAATACATGTATTAATAATGTTCACTTATAGTTATTTGGGCTATTCAGTTCGATAGAGGCAAACATGCATTCGCTTAATAAAGTACTAACTAAATAAATACATACCTACTATTCAATAATGCGAAATGGTTATGAATTGGAACGATTGATACATTGTTAAGTATATACTTAGTCTGGCCATAAATACTGTTACACTTAATTATAAAAAAATATTACATTTGAATTTCGAATCTG
>NC_052107.1:2248099-2256529 GCF_012273895.1 Zerene cesonia
TAATAAATGTTATTTGCAGTTAACAATTTTCTTTTTTCTTTATTACAATATTTATGGCAAGACTAGGTATATACGAACATTGTATCAATAGGTAAATTATATAATTTTCTAGTGTCATAATCGGCAAACGAGCTGGTGGGTCGCCTGATGGTAAGTGGTACCACCGCTCACAAACATTCGCAGAGACGTAAGGCCATTTACAGATTGCCGACTTTAAAAGGTGTGTGATAAAGAAAAAAAATGAGGGGAATATAGGAAAGGACTGAGAAAGTTAAGGTACAGGCCAACGGCTCTCCCACACATCCAACTCTTCTGTGGAGGTGAGTTTCCCCGGTGCGATCAGGCCCAATTCATGCCGAAGCGTGCACTCACACTTCCAATCCCACATTAAAACCGTTTTCCAGTAGCTACATAATGCCAAATTAAAATGTATCTAGGGAATCTTTAGATCTTATTCTATTTATCTTTTTCTATTAACAAATTCAAGGCAATGTTTTATCTGGAATTCGAGTTGAGCTGCGTAAATTAATATCTAGGGAAAAAACAGTTTCTTGAGTAATTTTTAACTCGCAAGCACTACCTCATGCAAATGGATAGCTGATATCTGAGTGACATGCAGAGACACGCTGAGTGTGCCCGGCCATAGCACTCGAAATTCCTAGTTGCATTCCAGCACAGTCATCAACAGGTTGTGAACATTTGAAGGATCTGAATTTAAAGCGTCTATTTCCGTGGCTTCCGTCTCGCTAAACAAACGTGTGCCGGTTGTTCACACGACGACATTTTATTAATAAACAGTGCGGCTGAGGGGTAGGGCTGTCACTTATCAGTTATTATAATATTTTTCGTTTAATTATTTTTGTTCACCTTTTGGTAGGGCGATTTGCGTCTCTAACGTTAGGTATAGCAGTTCAGTGCAATTCAAACTAGAAACATCAAATTCGATATGTATTACCAGTAGAGGAATAACTTTGCCAGCGCAACAGTGGTACTTTTGATCAAAATCGTTAGTATCAATCCCAAAGCATTCTTGCAATTTTAAAGAAAAAAAAAAGGTGTGTGTGCGATTCACACACGATAGAAGTGAAACTTCAATCGACAAAAGAATGAGATGAATATATATAAAATAGTATGTATATTTCTGTCTCATTCTTTGCCAGCTTCATTCTACACATTTTTGTATTTGTGTCTCTTACCTGTCGTTTTTCCGTTGCATCAGGTTTGAAATCACAACGATTCTAAAGAAGTTTCACTTCAAAAACTTATTTAAAAAGTACGTATTTACAACCTTTTCGATTCGCTTAAATTCAAACTAAATTTGCCACATTGCAGACTTCTTATTTTACTGTAACATAACTTATAGAAATACACATAAAAGAATCAGTCGCCATCCCTATAGCACGGGAACAATAGGTGCATTATGCTATATATCTATAGCCAGCTACGTGCAAAGATTTACTTTACATACAATATAACAATACGCTATCGGATCGGATCGTTATATATCGGGACGTAATCATTACGTCGCTTCAATCGACTCGCGTATAGAATAACGAGTGCCGACACAAAAGAATATGACCGTTGGAATAGGTATAATGAGCAATTTGTGTCGTTGAGTCTTAGAATTATGTCATACTAGCTGTGCCCCGCGGTTTCACCCGCGTAAGTCCGTATGCCGTAGGAATATCGGGATAAAAAGTTGCCTATATGTTATTCCAGTTGTCCAGTTGTCTACGTACCAAATTTCATTGCAATCAGTCGGGTAAAAAACACACACATATCCTTAAAAACTTTCGCATTTATAATATTAGTAGGATAGGAAGTAGGATAGTATTATATGCCATCAAATATTTAGATTGTTTATGTCTACGTTTTTTTAACTTACCGTTATTAAATGATCGATGAATATACAAAAAAAAAATTGAAATCGGTCCAGTAGTTTTTGAGTTAATCCATTACAAACAAACAAAAAAAAAACAAAAATGCAAATTCTTCCTCTTTATAATACCAGTGTAGATAATAGCTTGAAAAAATCGAATTTTTAAGCATATTGCATACATGTACATATACATAATTGTTATATCCCATAAATATTAAGAAGTTTAACTATATCAATATTTTTATCAAAAAAAGTCTAAACATAGAAGTTAGAAAATCAGCACAAAATTTCTAAAAGCAGAATATTCTCAATTGCTTTGCTAAAAATGCGAAAAACATAATTCCCGAGCTGTCGATGAGTTAGACACGATTCACCCACTCCGCTCGGATCTGCCTTTATCAGCATTT
Source organism: Zerene cesonia (assembly GCF_012273895.1). Taxonomy (NCBI): domain Eukaryota; kingdom Metazoa; phylum Arthropoda; class Insecta; order Lepidoptera; family Pieridae; genus Zerene; species Zerene cesonia. The sequence continues at coordinate 2,250,386 of NC_052107.1, forward strand.
TTATCAAGTCGTCGAGGCGTCATAACCGCATGTAGTTCTGCCAATTTTACATTTATTGTATAAATACTAACCTATTTGTTAATAACAAACCTCTATATTCGTATTAGATAACATATGGGTTTTTTGTTTGCGAGCTTTGAAAGAATAAAGGAAAATATAGGACGTATTTGTATTAAATTTTATATGGTCATTTAGAACCTATTCCTAAACTTCTTATGGTACCGAGTATCTACTGCATGGCGTGGATTTACTTATACAAATTTACCTATATTTTTTTTAAATTGTCTCCATCTAGATTATGCTCTGCACGTAACGTGTAAAAAAGTCGCACGAGATATCATTGTGAAATATATAAAAGTGCATCTTCAAAGTCCTTGCCTAACAAAAAATAGACGAGTATCAAGCGATGTCGATGAACGATAGATGGCGCGCTGATGCCGGCGCATTGTTAGCAAAAACTCGATGGCATCCGCTATAGTTTTGTTAGCGTTATCTGGGACGGATTTTTTGCGAGCACCCGGAAGTGCTCGGAACAATGCTGTGCAAATATTGTCTTTGTTCTTCAAATCGAACGGCGTTAATTATTTTGACGATTGTTACAGCGAGTTACGGTTGTGCGGCGATGTTGAGGTTTTTGTTGTTGTTTAGACGCTCGAAAGTTGACAATTGTCTGATTTAGTAGTGCAGCAATATATCTGTGTATAGACTAGTGGTATTGGGTCGAGTATGCTTATGTACAATCTAGGTCACACTTGCGTTAAGGAGATGATTACACCCCTGAGAGAAAATAAGGGTTAAACGGTGGAATATTGTTGTTTGTTATTTATTGGTATACATGTCTGCTTGTGTTTGCTACGACGAAATATGTATCTATAAAATATAAACAGCAGAAAACTACAACGATCATAACTTATTCATGAATGGAATTTTTTTTCTTTCTACAAAAAAGGTCACCGTGGTCCCTGGAGACGAGGAAAACCCACGGAGTCATCGAGTAACAAACACAAAAAATTCAATCGAATTGAGAACCTTCGTTTTTGAGACGTAGGTTGATAAATATCCATCGTATAGTCAATTCACAGATGTATTCGCTCTTACTGCTTACATATTAAATACCCGTTTTCCTTATCGGCTACTTTTTATGAAGAACCTACTTATACGTATAATTGTTACCTATAATACTCATTTAGAATAACTTTTCAAAACACATATACCTTATATATAATAGTAACTACCCCTTCTCAGTTGTAGGTACACCTCGAATGCATAATTCTGGCCGTAATGGATGTAATTAGGGGATGATCTAGCTTGTTACCCCCGGGGCCTGTACAGCTCCCGAGTGCCATCGTCCTGTAGTAGGTAATCCATGCAGGGAGTGACGTTTGTACGTTTTATTAGCACTCGAGGGGATTTCAGGCAAATAGATAAAGGTTTTTATGAGCTCGTTGAGTTAATGCGCTCAGGACCCATGTGTGATTAAATATTACTGTTTTCCTGTTATTGAAATATTGTTTGTGTATTTTTCCACTGAATTCATAAAAGGAGGTGATCAATTCGACTGATTTTTTTTTTGGTTTTTAACCTACACTTTCGTTTGTATTAACCAATTTTGTTAACGCTTTTTATTTGTAAACTAGTGGTTTCCGTGTGGTATCTAAATTTGGTCTAGTTCTGATTACTTTGTACACATATAATACTTGTATATTCAATTTGCAGAAATAGCGCTCTACAATAGGTACTTATTTTGTGTTATAAAAATTACTTACAAATATAATCGGATTTAATTTTACGGTTGTTATTTCTTTATGGCAAATTCGCTGTATGCGATTTATATGATTATGATAAACTCATATCAACATTGTTATCTTCGTTGCAATGATATCATAGCACAACGTGAATTGTCGAGAAAAACAACCATACCTACACATAATCTACAGTAAATCCCGGCTAAGAGCGACACGCGCATATTTTATTAGCATTCCGTCGCCGGGGAATCAATTCTGGAGCAGCGTAAATCCACCACGTTTCACTCGCGACGCTCTCAGATTGCATCCAGCTACAGCTGTCTAATAGATAATCGTAAGCCAAGCTCCGCTACCGCTCGCGCCGTTATAATGTTCTCAGTGTCAGCGTCAGGTTTTTTCACGGGATGTTTGTTTGTATCGCAGGTTCTTTTTGTGATTTCGATGTAAGAAACACTTTCGAGTTATCGCTTTTCGGATTACAGGGATAGTGATTCCTTTCATGTACCTATTGGGAAGTGTTTCATGGCGAGTTCTATGTGCCAATCATATTTACTTCTATAGCTACCAAGTTTTTCGTTAATTTACGTGTGGTTTAACATAGAGGATTGTAATATTGTACTTGACAAATCATATCGAATCATATCGCTTTGTTGTGCACAAAACTATACAGAAAAAGTAACACAACTGGCAACAGAAGTGCACAGCAGGCGGTCTTAACGCTTTGGTCAATTCTCTATCACATTGTTAGTTCTGTTATTATGCCATATTAAGCGTAACCCACAAATCTATTAACAGAATTATTACAGTAATGAAAAGAACAATAGTGGCTATAATTCACACGACAATCTTCAGAGTTTAATTATGATCAGCAAGATAGCTAACACGTGCGTAACATGTGCAACGTATAAAACCATCATGTGGATACTCCATAAAAAATGTGTATATTGAAGCTGATTATATCCATGCGTTAAAAAAGAAAACAGATTCTCTGTTAGTTTAGTTATAGTATAAGCTATATTCATACACCCGAAAACACGTTCGCTGTAAATACGTTCGGTCATTATCAGCGAGTTTTCCACTTAAATGAAAAATACGAGCGAACTTTTCCCCCAGACTAGTTATCAAACTAAGTAACATTGGATTTACAAGCTTGGACGTCCTGATTCCCTGGCCGCTTTGAACACAAAAATATTACCGTTTTCGTTTCTGAGTGGCTCTAACGTCCGTAAAGACTTTATTTGAACGAGGGAAATATGCCACATTTTTCATCTGATAAATGCGACCGTCCTGACATTATAAATGTGCATTTTTTTACATATTAAGGACGCAATATAAGTCCACATTTTCGTCTTGTTTTTAATTTTATCGCTTTAAAAAAATTTTGCCACCACATTAAGAATCCAATTACTTTGTTAGTAGCAGCGCATCTATTTTGTATATTCTAAAAAAATATGATATTGACTGGTCTTAACTATTTAAAAATAAATTTAAAGGTAGAAAAATATGCCTCGTGCGGTGGGATTCGAATACTTCTGTCGCGCCGTGGTGACGCCTTGCACCAATATTGCATTTTATGTAAAGCACTAAGAAGTAGAAAAATACAATATAAATTGAAATGAAAAAAAAAAAATTGTCTCCAATTTATTTGAATGAAAATTCATATTTCTCTTACTAAATTCCATTCTTTCCTGTTCTGTTTATGAGAAGTAATGCAATTTATGGACTACTTGTGCAATACTGGACTACTAATGCAATACTAAAGGCAATACTTGACCAAGCCTCTATTAAATTGTGTTCTCTTTTCAGCATCACGCCGTCTTAGCGAATACGTGGAGCACTACGAGCCGCTCGACTACAATGCGGACGAAGTGCACATACAGCACCTGCGCGCGCGCCGCTCGACGGAGCCACAGGAGCTGCGTCTCAGTTTCCGCGCGCACGGCCGCCGCTTCCACATGCGGCTGCGGCGTGACGCGTCAGCGTTCAGTGAGGACTTTAGGGTGCGTGTGACCTTTATATCACTATCAGGAGATCTGCTGAATCGATATTAAAAGTAATTTTACCAATCAAAAGCTTTGTTATCTATCAGTGACATAGGCTATATTTTATTTTCTGTTCATTCCGTCAATCCTGGCGAAGCCGGGAAGAACAGGTAGTATTTCATACACATAAACACATTCATCTATCTATACAAATTGTAAGTTCCACTGCTCCAATCTTACATATACCATGGACGATTTTAGATACCTGCATCTACATTTAATTGATGATTGCATAATTGCATTAAAACCAAATTTTCGGAACTCACAATATGAGTTACGAAGGTCAAAACAATGAGCTTTTATAAAGATTTCTTCTTCTCCACTGTAAACGTTATAAAATGTACATCTAGTATAATAATACCTCTGTTAATCGCATGTATTGGTGCAGGTCGAAGGCTCACAGGGACAGCTTCACGACGTGGACACATCACACATATACAAAGGGGAGGTGGTTGGTAAGTGACACTCGTGCTTTTATATTTTTTGTTCATCAAACACTGTTATTTGTTAAAATAAGTAAAACAGGTAGTAGTAGTAACATTCCCTGTTTTATATTAATTTACAATAAATCGATTAAAGTGAAAAACACTATCCGATCTACAGTGTAATTTTGTGTGCCTTCGTCTTCTATATTTCAGTCGGCGATACAGAGGTAGGTATAACTATTCCCGCCAAAATCCACTCATAATAGTAGTAGGTCGTGAACACATCTCATCAAAATGGAACATCATCAATTACTCTTACATTTGCTACATTTTCACGATGAACGTTCATTAAATATGTAAACGTGTTTGATAAAATTTCCAGATCGTATTTTCAGATAAGTCGTTAACCCCGTATATACATTTGGATGGAAAATAATACAATGGGAATAGGACCTACTTAATATAATAGGTATTCTATTTTACCATTCTGTTTATAAAGTCGTTCAGGCATACTAACATTCGTAATAACAATGTGTTCCGATTTTGTATCAAAGAATTGGAGTTATATTCTCAACCATATATGTTTATTTGTTAATCGAAGTTGGTAAATAATATTTATTAATACTCATATAATTAAGAGGAAATATTTGATTCTTTGTAACGATTTCGAAAATTCTTTAAAGTGCAAAAAGCTACATTATTACTGAATGTCATAGGGTATGTATTATTTTGATTTTATCTCAGATTGATTTAGGCAGGGCCGGGACGTGCGACTAGTGACTTGTTAACGACACATGTACTAAGTAAAAATAATAAAATTATGCTTTACTAGCTGCGCCTCGCGGTTTCACCCGCGTAGGAATATCGGTATAAAAAGTTGACTATATGTTATACCAGTTGTCCAGCTGTCTACGTACCAAATTTCATTTCAATCGGTTCTGTAGTTTTTTCTCGAAAGAGTAACAAACAAACACACACACACACATCCTTACAAACTTTCGAATATATAATATTAGTAGGAAGTAGGATTAGTAGGATTTATACATTTTGTATGATGGTGATGTAAACGGATGTAAATCAATATTTTCTCTATCCAAACACGTAGACAGAAATTGTCAAACAGTGTACGAAGCAATTCCTTTGTGAATAGGACTAAGTTTTGTAATGTATGGTAGACACACAAATTGGATCGCTGAGCGGGTTACTGCGTGACGTGAATTGTATTCCAAGATTCGTTCTGCTATCTATTTAACTTAGACTCTAAAACTTGAGAGCTAAGGTCAGAATGCTAACTGTTACGGGTCGTGAACGTTCTGTAATTAAGAAAGGCTTCGGGTGTTTCACTTCTTGTTATAATATGAGCGTACGTTCTTTGAATGGCTTTTATCAGCAGTTGGTTACACATTTTAGTAAATTCGATTATGCGTTGAGACGGTTAGAGTTATATGAGATATCGGAGATTGCATCTCATGAAACAGCGCTTAGCAACAACAAAACACGTTGCAAAACATACAATGAAATATGTGAATTTATGTTTACTTAAATGAATTTTACATTAACTTTATAACGAATTTTACGTTACTTAAATTTCACAGCGTCGTAGGTGTGCACGAAAAGAGCAACGATATAAAAAACACTCTCAACTTTATAATATAATAATCCAAGAACAATAAAGCATGTAATACTATCGTATAAGACAGGTACAAAGTTTGCGGGTGACGCGCTGACTTGTAGAGCGACTTCTCTATTATGCTCCCAAAACGACATTATCTACTCAAGATAAAGTACCGTTGTTTTACCCCCCGGGAGATGGAACACTATACGATTGTACATCAAAGAAACTCGGTGATTGGCATATCAATGCAGATACGGAACGAGCGATTTAAATTGGGACGTTTGAAATGAGGGTGCATGCTGTATAGCGTATCTACT
>NC_052107.1:2257529-2317393 GCF_012273895.1 Zerene cesonia
CGGTTGAAACGGCTCTTAACCGTTAAATTTCGTAAGATGGTTCTTGTCTTTCTTTGTAAGCTAGTTCTAGATATAAATCTGATATACGCTATTATCTTGTTAATAAGGTTTTATATCCGGTATTAAAACCTATTAAAATATGGGCTATTAAAACATTTCACTGAACATACTCTGTAAGTCTTGAAATGGTTAAGTCCGGATATTAATTTCCAGCTACATACTACGAGCAGTATAAAATTTTTTAATTTTCCTCAATCATATTTGCCTAGTACCATTTAAAAACATTTGGATCAATTGACGTAAAAATTAAATAATGACATATTTCATCTATTTAAAGTTAAACTAGTATAAACCGATACGGAAAATGCATCAATCTGCATGTTACGCCACTGAGAGGTAATTTAGGAGCTCATATAATAACCGCACTTGTTCGATGCTTCTCTAAATGCTTGTTTCCGCGGCGAGAGCCACTCTAGACATTAATAATTCGACGGGGGCACGCCATATTTCTTTTTGTAATTTCTGCCCCGTCGGCATCAAGTCCGGGGCTAATTGGGAGCTTTCGGCATCTCGAGTTTAAATGTTGGCGCATGCCTCTGGATGGTATGGACGTTGCATGTTCCTGGGTACATGGCTTTGTGTTTAATTGCTTGATTTAATGTACCGTACGTGGTGTGCGTGCATGTCAAGACAATAGGTGATCGTGATTCGTGTATAGTTAAGGGTTAATCCCGTTTGGAATTTGTGCATTTCAAATATAAGATTATGCATAGGTCTATACACCGTTCTGGTTAAGATAGGACCACATTTGGCTGTTGTCTTACGAAGTTAACTAGAGAAATCTATATGCTATAACTTTATGTCATAATATTTTACCGCTTTGTACACATTGTACGCTTTAATGTCTTGTACTTATAGATATGTTTAACTATTGACATAGCGCATTTACACAACATTGCATTATGGGGATCGCGGGGAGCGCTCTGAGTCGCAATTACCGCATTGTTTTCAGTACATTGACGTTTTACTATAACCATTTCCCAAGAAGGTACGTTGATTATACACGCTGCGTAGTAAATACATTTAATATAATCGCGAAAGTTTGGTGGCGTGTAAATGGATGAAGTTGCGAGGGCAGCATCGATCGCAGTTCGTCGCCCTACTTACTGCGATGCACTCGCCGTGTTTATGCATCGGATAATCGGGACGGATGCGGGAGGTGTCCGTGCTTTGGGTTATGATTCCTTGCTGCTAACTTTGGATATGACGATGTTTTTATAAAATAGATAGACATCAGAGATTAGCGTTACAAACTAAGTTGGCATTTATAGGTATTGGGTTATAAGGAGAGATTTGGATGGTGGTAGGTTGGATTCGAAGTTTGGTTATAACGATGATTGCATATTAGGGGATGTGGTTGATGATACAATATGAGAACTGCGTGTCTCATTATTGATTGTATAACTTAACATCTTTCAGTTATGTTTCTTTGCGATTTTTAACAAAATTTAACTAAAACTAATAAGGCCTTAATACTAATGAAAAAAAAAATCAGTAATACAAGTAAAAATATAGTAAATTTACAGTTAAAGTTGAAAATGAATTAAACGGTACCGTGTTGTATTACAAATTGTCACAATTTCTCTTTAAAAGGGAAGCGATACACACGAACGCTTCTATTATGTCAATTTCCAATGATTTTAGAGTCACGTACAATATAAAACTATTCCCAGAGGTCGTTTTGAGTTGTCAATAGCCAATTATTGGATAAATCTGCTGTTTTAAGAGAACAGCGATCGTTTGTATAGTACGCGAAACACGAAATTAAGTTGTAAAACTGAATATATTTCTGTGTCTTTTTTAAATTGATATGTTATTTAGGATAAGTTGGGTAGAAATTAATATCTTTATTTGTGTGTCAATAAGTTCTCCACTTCGTTTATTTCATTTTTAATACATATGCTTACAATAATGTATCTCTATATATGCTAATTATATTCTGGTTGAGATGTTATAAATATTTAATATTATCTCATCAAGAATCGATTCCCGATTCCACGTATTGGGGAGTAAAAGCGAGTTTGTTATTTCTTGTTAATTATAAATTACATATTCTTGACATGAAATATGTTAAATACAATCCGCGTTATACATAAAAGCCAAAACGTTGGGATACTTTGAAAATCTTTATCCGAAATCTCTGGTTTTATCTTTCCCGGAAAAATTATTAAAAACTGTCCATCGAATAAGTTAAAATGTACCGACCGAAATAAAAAATAAAAAACGATGGCAGGCTTTACTGAGTTATAAAAATGTACGGGATTTTTCCTTTAGAATTTAGTGTGGGTTTTCGGAGTCGTGCGGTTTTGGCGGGAACACATCTCTTTCGTGTTTGCCCTCTCTTAGCTCGCATAATCCCGTGATGTCGCCGTCTGCCTCGTTATTTAATATTTCCAACGCGATATTTGCTTGTTTGATGGAATATTATGATACTTTATTTAGGAGGGCACCATTATCCCGCTGCACCGGAGGGTATGCATTTTAATTAGATTCTTACTTGATCTTCCTTGGCAGTGAATTTCTCAGCGCTGCAGAGTAAATATTATCATATTTTTCTAGATTTAGATTTTAAAATGAAACACCGTATCTAGTTGAGATTTTAAGTTTGGAATCGAACATGTAATCGACTTGATTAAAATAAATTGGCATCTCACATGACTCCGTTATTTTGTCAATACGTACCTACATTTTATATAAACTGGAAAAACCCGGTACGTACGTACTCAACAGGCACTCGAATTGTATATCGTTTGATATAATTTTGTGTGTACGTGACGAGGTTAAGAAAATCAACGACACCCGCACAATCATCGGTGGTACCTACCACATGACAATATGTCGTCAGCGCACAAAACAAATTCAATTGTCGCATCGCTATCGATCGATCAATATATTGGTCGGTTATTTTTCATGTCAGCGTTTAACAGCGATTTCCAGCGATTCAGCTGAGCTTGTAGACAATAGCGAGTGCAATAATGGATGGAAATGGATGGCTGGAAGAGATAAATGGTTGGATAAAAATGGGCATGCCAATATACCGCGAGGAAAGTCTAAAAGCTGCACTCAGCGAACGCGATACACTAAGATAGAGTCGTGCGACTCTTGTGTCCTAATTTTTTTTAACCGACTTCAAAAAGGACGCGGTTCTATATTCGTTTGTATGTATTTTTTTACTATTATTCCTCGTTTTCTTGATTTTAATTTGAAATTCCATATGTTGGGCATATACAAGGGAAGGTTACCGGTAGTCAAATTATACGTAATTGATGGGATTTAATGATGGTATGTTATTACATATTTCCTCCATTTCAGTGTTTCCCCGACCTCCATATTTAAACATACACCGTAGCCGCCATGTCTTGTGAGGGAATCGTATAGCGTTGAATATCACTTGGGGTCATGTTGCTATTTGCTGAAATAATTTTCTATAAATGATTTCCCCCCTTACCCTCGCAGTTGCCTCGCACAACCTTGTTATGGAATGGTCTTTTTTCGTCGTTGTATTCGACAACTTACAGTCCGTATTAATAAAAAAAAAAGATCTATCTCTTTCTTAAAAGGTCGGCAACACCTTTACAGGGCTTCACTCTTGTGAGGGCTCATGGGCAGTGGTGATCGCTTGAACCACTTGTTCGTTTTCCCGCCTTCTTTTGTATAAAAAAAAGTACAATAGAACCTTTTGCAAATGGCCTTCTAACTATAAATCGTCATATTTTATTGAATAATAACTTATATATCTACGAAAATTTTCACCTTGAAGTATAAATGTGAATTTAAGTGTTAATTTCAAGAAATTAATGTCACGACAATAACGTAACAAATCGAAAATATATCCACAATGATCCCCTATCTAAATCCCAAACGCCAAATGTCTGAAAACAATTGAATAATAAAATCTCGACGAGCAAAAACAAAACTGTTGAGTCAATCGTGCGTAATTATGAATATAATGCGAGTGTGTTTGTTGATATCGACTTTTAGTTTTTGTCTATGAATATCTTGGTGTATTTCTCACGTATTTTTGATCAATATTATTAATTAATGAAATAGTTAAAATATAAGGTATTTGACAAATTTATGAAATACAAATTTAAATTTATATAAATCTATCTTACCATTAAGTTCAACCAACATAAATACATTCTTACTATCCAAACTTCGGTATAGACGAAAGAGTCAATTAGAGGCAATTTATCTTCCAAGATCCTGCTCTGAACAGTCTCAAAGGCACGTGTGTAAAATGATAACGCTAGGCAGAATTTATGTATACCACGATTTTAACGATGGTTCCAAAAAATCTATGTGTGTATACAACGATGTTAAGGAAAACTTTTGTATATACAGTATTAACTGTAATTATCATAAGAATTTTATTGAATTAACCAACATAATACATATCTATGTTACTTAACCTAAAGTGTAGGCTTAGTGGTAAGCAAAGTGACAGAGTTCAAACAACAGAACCCTAAATTATTATAGTAACGGTAATGTGGCTGTAAGTACATAGTTTGGTCCCCCACTATACGATAAATCATTATTATTATCTCTCCCCTGTCCCCGGTTCAAATGAGTCACTATTTAGTTAACTATTTGCTATGTTTTTTTATAATGTTTCGTGGACACGCCATTTCAGCATGTTCGTCAACGATTAGTACACGATGTGTTTTATTTTTGTGGTTAATATTGATAAAATTGATTGTCGAATAATTTCATTTACTGTGGTGTTGTAATTAATTAATTATATTTTTATGTCGTATAGTGTGGTATTGGGAATAATAGCCTAGTTGTTAATTTTCAAAGTTTGTAATAAAAACAGTACAAAATATACATAACATACCTTCTCGAACATACGATGCACGTTAAAGACAAATAAAAATTATTTAAGTAACAACACTGAAACAATATTTGTATAAAATTGTACAAGATAACATTTAAGTGAACATTATGTGCAGTTGCATGCAAAGTTTACCTTTACAAGCAAAGTTAAATCGTTATTCTTTATTCTTTCCGTTTACAGAGCTCCATAAATACATGAACATAAAATGCACATCATAACAAATGATAAAGTTTCGCGTCTTATCAGCTCGAGTGACTGCCGCGCTGAGAGTTTTTAAGTGGCGAACGATTGTTCCCTTTTTATAATAATAGCTCTTGAAATTTGATGATGAAGGTTTTGGATCCTCAATCAGCTATTAATTATAATTTATAGTAGTTCATTAATCCATACTTATAATATACCTAAACCTGAAGAGCTTTTTTTAACGCGCTAATCTCAGACATTACTGGACCGATTTCAAAACCTCTTTCAACGTTAGATATGTACGTGATCCCAGAGTGCTATGAGCTGTATAGGCGAGCGAAGCTTGGACAGAGCGCTTGTTGTATAATAAACATATAATAAGTTCTGTACTCCCAAATTCTGATTCTAAAAAAAATTGATATTCACTAGACATTCGCGCATTCGTGTAAATCGGTTAGTTATAAAGCGTCATACCACGGTCAAACAATAATTATTATTGATCCTGTATTGCAGTCACGTTGGTGTACAGATGTGCTCGCTGCCCGTGTCAGCTGGGCTGTCCACGTAAACAACAGCTCACATGCCCTTACGAATTGTTAATTTATTCAAACCTATCCGTTATCCCGGGGAACAGATATGTGGTGAAATATTCAGTTTTATAGCGCCGAATGTAGACCTTATCTTGCGGATGTTGATAGGGTTTTAGCTGAATGCTAAAATATTTTTTTACTGTCGCGTAAAGTTGGGCATTATTTATGAGATAGGTTGGCATGTCGATGCGTGTACCAGATGCATAATGTAATCTATATAATAATGATAATATTAGAACTCGACAGATTGTGGGAATACATCTATACCAAGTAATATTAAAAAAAAAGGTAAAGGCCGTGATATTATTTATACTGTAGATAAAAATGTATTTCGAAATTTATTAGTTTTTACACGTTTCAAATTCATGGACACATTATTATAACTTGGTCTTATAACCGGGGGCTAAGTATAATAATTTCTTTAGCTGACTCATTAACTTGACGTATCGTGTAATTGGCAATTATTTATATAATTGTAATTAACTGACATGTTTAACAAAAGTTTGCTTCACAACATGACCTGGAAAATGTAAATGTTTTTGTTATTTAATTGGCACCTGCAGCGGGTAACTACAGTCAAATATCGTTAACAATTTTTTCAATTGGCCAACATCAGTCAGAATATAAGGAATAATGTTTGTTTTTCCCTATTTTATGTTACAACTGAGTGATTTTATGGTGTGATTTTTTCATAAAGTTGGGAGGCTATCATACCAAACCATACCAAACACATAGGCTACCTTTGCCCGCGGTGAAACATTTGATTCCCATGGGGGATTCCCATTCAGGCCATCGAAGCCGTAGGCGGAAAGCCAGTCAAATTATAAAATTTTCATAGAACCTTGTGTTTTGACTTCGTTCCGAACTTACTTAGAGTGACATAAAATATTTTGTTTGAACGTCGAGTTTTCCTTTTTATTTTGAAGGAATCTAAATAATTAATGTAAAGTACGCTTTATTATACTTTTCCTTTTATTTCGCAGATTATTTTGTTCCTGCTCTTTCTATAGACATTCCGTACTGTCTTCAACTAGCGGAAAATGTTTTCGAAATCGATCATAATTTAATAAAAATATAGTCAATAAATTGACTTCTGAATACTCAAATTAAACTTCGCGTCGTCCGAACAGAATTTTGTTCCCAGCCAGTTATAGAGGCACGAAGCTACATACTATTTGCGTTTTGTTATTTATTTAATACTTTGATCCGGTTTTTATTTACAAAGGCTGGAAGGATACGCGCGGAATCCAGCAATAAAATAGAAAATGCCTTTGTGAAACGTTTGATTTTCATGCAGCGACATGGCTGCTGCGTTACCGAATACAAACATCAACACGAAATCACCGGGCACGGCGGTGCCACTCGCGATGGTCTTGTTGTCTCTGTGTGTATGAATTTTTGAAAATTTCATCAGTGTGCCGTGTGAATCTTTAATTCAAACACTATTTTCGCGTACAACTCTTTCCAGCTTTGAAGTTGGATATGTTGCTTTCACATCGTATTATGTTATGTCTTTTATGACTATGGCCACGCTCGTAATAAAATGAGCGAATCAAAGCAATTACTAGCCGAAATTAAATGATAGAGATTATATTATATACCTATTCATGTTGTTCAAACGACGTGTAATACACAAGTTAATATGAACATATCATAAACGTGATAAATTCAATCTTCGGGGTCTTCTATATCATTTTTCCGTTCAAATTTGTATTTAGGTAGATTTAAGTTATATTGAGTTGCTGTAAATGATGACCTTTGCTTCGCATATAATTATTAAATTGCCATCATTACTTACTAGCTTATTGTTGCTTTTGCGTACACTAACAGTGCTACAAGCTGTCACAATACAAGCACAAGGTATACACAAAGGGACAAGCACTACGTGACTGTTACAGAGTAATTGAATGCTGTGGTCTAATTACCTAACACCTCAAATGGTTTCCCAGCCACATAATTAATTATAACTTTGTTAATCCATGATTTGATGAATCTGTATCTAGTACGTTTAACTTTGATATAATAAATCTAATATTAGATCGGAAGATTGTTGTTAGACTTCAATTTGGATAAGGAATTTCAATATTAACCTTATCTCAAATGAGATCTTAATCTAAATCTTGTTTCGACGCTTAGTTTACATACATGGATGTATATATGAACTCGAGCAGTCTCTTTATATGCTGAAGGCGCTTCGAATTTCTGCACCTAAATTTTCTTAGATGCTCTTAAATTGCGGAATAATGATTATGCGTTGGAATACTCGTTCATATTAAGAATATTATTTCTTGTGAATTCCGTCTAGACTTGCCAGACTGGTAGGGTGGCGATTGTTGCTCTGTAGCTAAATATCTTATAATTACTGGTTATTACGGACTTGCTTTGACTTGTTGTTCAGTTCGGGTTAATACTGTTATGTTTATCTTTCACATATTATATATGTTTTTCGCACTTATTACACGTAATATTATTAAAGTAGATACTTAAGCGAACCTTGAATAACAACAATAAGAAATTTCCTTTTTATGTTTTAATAAAGGAATATTTATGTCTTTCCGTAACTTGATAAATGAAAGTATAATTGAAAAATTCCAACGAAGCATCTACTACTAAATGAATAATGATTTCTTTTTATTTTTTTTTATTAAGTTTTTTGATTTGGGTAATGACCTGAAATCTAGACCAGATAAGAGATCTTCCTACAATGCCAATAGTGTCGGCGCTCCTCTTTACTTAAAACAAATATCGTTCTTTTACTAAGCCTACCTATTCAAATTTAATTATTTGTTCCCAGGTGATCCCCGGTCCGAGGTGTTCGGTTCGGTGACGGACGGCGTCTTCGAGGGGAAGATCATGTTGAGCGACGGCTCCTTCTACGTGGAGCACGCGAAGAGATACTTCCCTCAGAATAGCACGCGGGGTCGCGTGCATTCTGTTATCTATAAGGAGAGTGACGTCATCGACCCGTACGCACATAGAAGACACGGTGAGTGACCTATCTATGGTAACTTGGCTGACTATCGTTTTAACTAAGGACATGTGATGTTTGGAAATTGGATTCTTATGTAAAAATCTCCGTGTTAACGACATTGTTTATCTTTTGATATGAGTATTGAGTGAGGGACACATTTGGGCGCGACAGGGAATTCAATTTAGGGTGATTTACTTAATATGAAAATGCCTGTACCGTTATTTAATTTAAATACGGAATTTAAATCTCTAGATTGAAAATCAAAAGCCAAACAAACACACCGCTATCACGCTAGGAAGTTACATGCCCCTGGCAATATGGCAAAACCCTGATGTGGTAATGGGAATATGGATTTATCAAAGCCGGTTTGCATTTATGTGTGGCGTAATTAAATTAACTGAAACGTTCATCTTTATGTCTACTGTATGTGAGTAAATTTAGAATAACATTGATAATGATTTACGCGTATGTGTACTGGGTAGTTCTGTTATCTTATGCCGTTGGGCTGGGTCTATTTGCATATGTAATTATTTTTATTAACAATTTAATTTAATAGTATATTTGGAATATCGTCATTTAAAGTGCAACATTCTAAAAACACATATCTTCACATTCACAATGCAATAATACAATTGTATTCTTGCTGTTTTTGTCTAAGTTTGTGCAATAAAGCATTATAAATAAATAAATAATATTAGATTGTCTGAGATGGTAATATTCGTATGTATATATAGCAATTACTATACTGAAAAACATAATTATTGTCAAATCAATTATGCTCATTGTCACGTCTCTTGTAACTTCATCACTAGTCACATAGACGCGTGAAGCTAATTGTCTTGTTCGCGTGTCGTGTTTAATTATACGTGTCTCCTATTTTTTGTGCACGCAACGTTTCGGCTAGGCAACGTTGTGCAACAGTGACTGGAGCCCAACGTCATATCAATCTTCGCCCAAATTTGATTCCGAATCCGGTTGAACACACTAACAACTTAATATTGTTAGACTAGAACGGGATTAGTTCGTGCAACGAGATTAACAGTGGTTAATTTGTATCCGCGTGCGCTTCATTCGCATAATAAATGCTAAAGCGGAGGGGGGCTCGCAAGTTTTGCCACACCGTGTCGCACAGCAAATGGATTGCGACGCAAGGTCGTTTAACTAAGTTTAATCCCATTCGTTGGGCGCTCGCCTCGGTACGTTGTCACCGACTGATTGCTACAGCTTGCATCGGAAAAGTTGCTAATTTATGCCTCACTGTTTGCTCATTGTTCGCCGCCCGTCATAAATCCATTCGCTCGAAGTTTTAATACGCCGAGACGTGGACCAATTGTCGTGATCAATTATTTGTTAACCGATACAGCTATTAATGTTACAATTGCTACCGTATGATGAGGGTCGTGAACGTTTTCAACGCTGTGTAGATATTAAATTCCGCTGTCCGAATTCATTGTAGATAATTAAACGTCATTGCAACGATGTGTGTTGCGTTTTGCATAATGAATTTTTGACTGACATTATTGAATAATTGAAATTTTAAATGAAATCTTTGTTGTACTCGTACATATCGAAATTGCATTCTATTTTCGCGTTGACGTTCACCAGACATCATTCCGAAGCAATGAGGTGGAATGCAAATGAGCTTCTATTAACATAGCTCCCGGTTCAGCAGAAACTGTATTTTAAAATATATGAAATTTGAAAAGGACGATGGGAAAAGTTTAGACGTACGTACGTATAAAAACTAGAGAGAGTCGTTACTGTGAATACACGTGATATTTTTGTACACTCCACATTTTAATAGAAGTTTTGCTCAAAATAATTTTGTGAAGGATACGTCCAGTCGCAATTCGCATATTGAAATGTTTTTGAAAATCTGAGGCAGGCAGTAAGCGCAGGATGTCTACACATTTATCGTGACTTTTATGCAGTTAATGAAATCAAAGGGATGAATAGTAATTAACTACCCGTAGTATTAAAAAATTATGTACTTTTTTCAGTGCCCCAATAAAAAATCGCAAAAGAGACACAGTACCATCTCATATACCTGAAGTCCGTTTTCCTTTCTACTAGTCCATTGCTTGTTCCTGTCGTCAATCCTATATTTGTCCTTAAAAACTTTTGCAGCGGCTCTACCTCTGCAAATTTTCAGGGGCGATGCTGTTCGCTTACCATCAGGGAACCACCAGTTCAGTTGCTCGCTTTTAATAAATAAACGATGTTGCTACCAAAAAAAAAACCGATTCAACACGAGACGAATAGAAAATTTTATGTGAGATAACGTCTCATTATTTGTCGTTTAGGCCATTAGGTGCGTACGTTAGTTTTTCGTAGAAATATGATTCACATTTAAATTTTTTGCTTCCGAGATATGCATTATCATACTTCCCTTAAAATGGCTGATACACAGTAATAATTTCCACATTAATGTCTCGATTAACGCCATGAAATATTAAGGTCCTTTTATACATTACCATAGTATAACAAAACCTTCTGCGCATTAGCATACGACATTGATTCCTTCTGATATATAATATACTGATACATATTATGAAAGGAAGGGTCGTGTTTAACACCATTTGTTTTCATTACAGTGTATTGGACTACCGGGGACTGGGGATAGTCCCTTTTCACCCGTTCTTTATTCGTATACGATTTGAATATGAAAAGCCAATAACGACGAACAACGCGGCATTCAATACGTTTGGTTCAATTTGAATAAAAATAATAAAATACTGATTTAAATCCAATAACGGAATGTGATGGAATAGTATTACTCCGCTCTGAATAGACTACGCTTTGATAAATTATCATTTTATATTTGAATGCGCTATAGTTGAGTATTGTGATAGCAGAAACGCGTGCATTGTTTGGCATTTTGATTCTAAACGAAATATTTATTATAAAGCGGTCCGCCTGGCATTATCCGTAGCTTAACAAAAACGTTAAAAAAGTCGCCAAATATTTCGAGCCATTAAACATGCGTTAAGTTCGGAGGGGTATAATAGATGTTATTATACATATAAATCTACTTTTTGAATCACTCTATCTGTTAAATAAATCCATCATTAACCGTTGTGTAGTCTTAAAGATCTTAGATCTCATATATATACAGGACCAGACGCGGGAAGCGACTTTGCTTCGTACTATGTAGTGAAGATATAAGAAGTTGAACGTCATATCCTAATTCCTACTAACATTATAAACGCAGAAGTTTGTTACTATGGATGGATGATTACTATTTCACGTATAATTACAGAATGGATTTTAATAAAACTGATACATGATATAAGCTGTATAAATACATATTTCGGTTCGTCCGCGGGTGAAACCGCGCGGTGCAGCTACTTTAAAACAAAGATAAAACCAATCAATAGGATACTTCAATGTCTGTCCCGTGCCCCTCGAGCAGATACGAGACAACACTGCAATCGAATACATTACCATATTTAATGCTTCCACTCCTAGATAGGTTTCACGTATAATAAAGGCATTTGAATCCACAAATCCACAACGCCCACATAGCGGAGTCCTTTTTAAATTCCTTACATATTCTCGGTGGATGTTCGAGGATTTTCGCAAGTGATTTACGTTCGCGCTTCAATCTCTGCTGGAAATGCAGGCTCCTGTATGACGATGATATATACTGATATCAATTTCTAAATCAACTACGTTGGATTTATTCTAGTTCGCCACTGTTAAAGTTACATTATCGTTACATTATTTACTCTTGCTCTCACTGTTAAAATAGCTCATAGACATCGATGAAATTAAACGTTCGTTATTTAAATTCAAAACAGATGGGCATATTTCGATTTTCTGGCACTGTTTATGTTTTAATTTTAATTCTTTTATATCACGAAAGTTGAGAGTTTCATTCATAGTATTTGTATAGTTAAGGTATTCATAAGTCACTCAGTAGTCAGTGATTATAAAAACAATAATAAATGGATTTAATACTAGCATTACTCTAGTTAATCTTATGGAATGGTAACAAGAATGAATAATAATCTATTTCCCCTTATTAAGTCATTGAATGAAGCAATCAAGAGCAATCTTATTTATTACGCTCGACTCTTGAGGAATATATTAAGATCATAATAATAATACTATACGAATAATTATCTGTTTTATTGCTACTTTCACAATAATTAACAATACCTATTATGCGTTTTACTGTTCAGTTATTTTCAACTGTTCAGATACTTTAAATATCGTCCCTTTTCGTTCTCCATTGTAGAAATTTTCGTAACAAGCACAGAAAATTTTATATAAACGTGTAATATCAAATTTTACGTTATGGAATTATATGGAATCAATATAACCACTGTAAAAATATAATTACATAATTTGATAATTTCTACGTAGGCTTTCTAATATAATAATACAGAACAAAAGTACAAGTCGAATTTGTTGAAGCGAATAGCGAGTTTATACTTAAGATCTACTAAATAAGAAGCAGGATGATTGAACAATATAACCACGTAAAGTCAGTCAACAAGAGCCTTTCATACGCAAAAGGAATTCCTCAACATTTCACGAGGCCCTTTTCAAGTAAATTGTAGACGTTTGCATATTCATATAAGACGATTTTTAATACTTTAGTATAAAGCGCGGGGCATGAAAGTTAAATATGACTTTAGTTGTTGTGGATAGGTAAACACTCGAGTACATGAATACAATGTTTTTAAGTCGTAACGAAATTTAAACGTCGGACACGTCTGTAATGTGAATAATTAATTAACCTTTATTTTTGCGGAGGTGATTTTTACATTTCATTTACGTCAAAAGCTCGTTCTAGATTTTTCTTTTACATGGATTTTTTTATGTTCGTTATTTGATAATTCAATCGTATAATTCGCGTTAGATGCCCCGTATCAGGACTTTAGTTTTTGATGTTCAGAGACAATGTCTCTTTGCCAAGGTTTCTACCAGAGTGCACGCTTGGCTTACTCCTTAGCTGCACACTTTCCCGTAAAAAATTAGCAAGCCCTACAAAATAATTTTTATACTCAACCTACAATTGGGTTCGGAAAATTCGTACTCCCCAATTTAGTTTCAAAGCTAATTGAGCAGCTGTTGTTGTCGTTAAGCGACAAAGTTTTGTGTCATTAACGTTTTCTTTTCGCTTTGGCTATTGAGCCTACTTATTTAAAGCCCAATTATTTGTAAAGGCGGACAGCTTAATACTCAACATTAAAATCTATAGCAGAAGCGACACCCTGCTACATTTGTGAGAAAATGTCAACGTGAGTAGTTCTAAAATGTGCATCTTAAACGAAAACGCACACACAGTTAAATGTAGGAGTGTGATTAACATAGAATGCAACTCCCGAGAGTCCAACTAATTCCTTGAAAAATTGCGCCGTCGCAGGGACGCTAAGCTCTCTCGAAGTAAAAATAAAAAGGCATCGTTAGACGTTGTTTGCTTACTCAGTCTTAGGATCTGTTGCGAGAACTTTGCTGTTGTATGTAATGAAGCAGACGTTCCGCGCTAATTTTACAAGGCCCATATGACTGTTACAGCGTCGGTACAAGATTGGCTCGGCTAACATTACGTACACTCGTCACGTACAGATCATTATCCTTTTAAGTTATTATTTTTTACCTCTGTATATTTTCTACATGTTAAAAGAATAATCTACATGTTAAAACCACTATTGTAAGGTTTTTTTTAACGAATATTATATACATACATATAACATATGTTTTTGCTGACGTTCCATGACTTGATGTACCACGACTTCATATCCTAATTCACGCGGCGTGGTTCATACCAGAACCAGACTGTATATACTTATTTATGTTATAATTTGCATTTTTTTTTAACTTTATATCAAAATGATCGTTCATTTATGTATGTTTTCCCCAAAATAAAAAATTTGTATAGCTAACAATATTTTTACTGCATATGATATCGATATTTTCAGTTCCTCAACATTTTTATTTTCTCAGCAAACTCGCCAACCGCCGGTTTTGAATCGAAAATGCGAAAATTTCTCTTATTTGTTTTTAATGAAAAGTTACGAGTGTCTTTACGGTAAAGCGGAACTTTTAACTTTTGGTTGCCGACCACATTGTTGGGCTGGGGATTGGCCCGGCGAAATTTACGTAAAAACTCCGCCGACAAAGGCATTAAATTGCAACGTTTCCACCTAGCTTACAATACTTATGCGTTGACCTGATAAATGTGAACCAGTTTCGTTGACCTCAACTGGAGCAGGGAAATTAATCATATGCGGATACAAAAGGTTATGTTTATTCGATTTTCCCGATATTGATTTTGGTAATTCAAAGTTGAAATATTCGCTTATATTAACGCTCCTCACATTTTATTTGATTTTCTGCATATTCGAATCATTTCAATAAATTGAGAGTTGGAATTTTTATTTCTTTGCATTTGCCATGTTGAACTATTTAAAATATACTCTGGTCTCCAAATACAGACCGTATTAATAAAGCATCTAAGCAAATGCTCCTTCTATACTGTTTGTTTATTTATGTCTCGTTTCCGTTATGTTATTCGTTTTTTGAACTGTCTCCACGGAAAAAAATAGCAGATGTTAGGGACAGATGTAAGCACATTGTAGCGACGGTTTGTCAATTAGTTCATGTTTGTCTCTAGCGGGGCGATGTTTGATTAGTGCGACAGTTTTAGTACATGCAGCTCTTGCTCGCTTCTGTTTAGTTTTATACATATATTCTCGAGTTAATTAAGACTGTGTTATCTATTGAATGAAAGGAAGTGGAGGCTAAGGGGCAATATAATGAAGAAGTCTAGGACTTGCATTATGGAAGCTTCCATTGAGCATTATATTTTATGTGTATGATTTTCTGATTCTATTCATATTATTTCTATTCTTCATTTTGAGTATATAATTTAATTCTTAATAATGCTCTTCTTACCGACTTACCTAATAAGTTTTAGTTTCAAGAGCGTTTAGTTTTTATCTACCCATAGAAAACGAAACAGTCTCCACAAAAGTTAGTAAGTACGTAAAGTCACGCGTACCAAGTCCAGCCGAACTGGCGCTGCACCGTAATCCCGAATAACTAGGAGTCGGCACGGATTAAAAACAAACAACGAAAACGTACGGAGAATTTAAAATTAAAAATTGCTGAATAGTTCTGGCATTTTTTATTCCGTGTGTCGCGTTAGCTCGCATTGGCGTTTCGCATCCGGCACACTGCATTTTAACGAACGCCCTACGCGGACGCCAGATAACGGAAATTACTTGCTGCGGGCGAACATCGCACGGTTAATGCCTAGCCGAGCCCATTCAAATACTATATTTATAGGGTATGAGAGTATTCGCGATCATTAGTGCACCGCAACCTATCTTTAATTTGTGGTTTATTTGTTGGCGGCGGATCGCGAGCGATTTGCAGCCTGATGGAAAAATAACGATTATGACGTTCGAAATAGAGGATATTATATCGCAACAATGCCGAGGTTTACAGATTATTAAGATAATGATACCCATTGTTTTAATATTATTGTGTAATCCAATTACTTGGTTGTCTGTCACAGCCGTGCCTTACTCAACACTGCATATCTCCGTACACACGTTTATCTTTCATTCAATTTAACCTTTGTCTATATAGGTCTCCTTTCGCTATCTGAAAAGCAATTCTATTATACAACACCCGGGCCTTTCCCCTGTCCGTGCCAACTTTCACTATCCCGATGAAACGAGGGCTAAATTTATTTCACAATAGATTGATTTATGCAGACTTCATCCTATTATTAGACTTCCGTGTTGCGCTTAAGCGGCTTGTTCCTTTTTAAGTCGCTCATTAATCACGACAGGAAACTGACAGATATTATTTCGTAGCTTTCACACTCGTACCTTTGACCCAAATTTAACATTTTATAGTTTTGCACTCCTGCTCTATCACCTTTGTTCTCTTTGTGTATCCAATCGCGGAAAAATAACGGCTTTTGTTGCACTAAATTGCGCTCCGACTTATACTAGGTACCTACTTTGTGTCAGTATACAGTAGACGTTAGGTATAGATATTTGGCGTTTGAAAGTTGGACCTGAATCAGCGCGCTTTGGTGAATCATCCATTTAGACGAACCTTGCTCCACATACACAATATTGAGCAATCGGTAAATGACTCGATACATTACCTGTGTTTACGACAAACATAAACATAATTTATCCTTCGAGCCATTAAATATAAACGCCGCAATTGCTACAAGATTGCTTGCGACCGTCAACTTCCGTATTTTCTAAGTTATTGATCATAATACATTTAATCTACCGATATGCATGGAAGTGCTAGTTCAGATAGCACCTTCTATTTTAAAAAAACACGCTAAGACTGCACATTGCAAGTATCGATTTCACGAAAATTGGACAATCTGTTGCAAACATTCGACGTCTAGACAGAAATGCGAAATGTAAATCGGAGGGTATTGTGAGTTGAAAAACTTGGCTCATACGCGAGACTAGAAGAAATACACATCGATTTTTTCGTATACCGTCTTCAAATTGTCTCGACGTAAAATATGAAGAAGAAAGTTCCTTCCGACGCGCTATGCTATTAGGGGACTGTATTTGTACGCTTTTACTTAGCAAATTACTCGTCTCTGAACTTGGAATGTATAATAAAAATAATATAGCGAAATACTCCTTTTACCCTTGGGAAATGTTCTCGGTAACTCGACGATAACTCGTCAAGTTTAGAGGTAAAAATATTTAGCAGGAATATCTGCTTTATGTTATTTTTGCGCTACTGAATCTATTTGTGAAGTTCGCGAGAAAGTTAATTTCATCTTAGCCTAAATTTTCTTCTTTTTTAGTATATAACCACTCGTAAAACTATAAACATAACATTTTTAAAATCATTATTCATTTTCTCTTTACAATTCATTATTTACCTTATATACCAATGTTATTCATGTAAGACATAATAATATAGATTATAGGGTATACTGATTTCCCCACACTTCTTTGTTTTCGTCCTTTTATGTCAATTAACTTATTATTATAAATCAATTGACTTATATACTCCAATTGAGTCTTTTATAATATGTATAAGTACATTAGAAAAAAAAAGAAATTAGTACTTACAAATAAAGCATTTTCTTCAGCTGGTGCCCTGTACCTCAGACTTCTTTGTAGTCTATTTAAGCTCCATTCTCTCACAGGTCTATCCTCTCCTAAATAGAGATTACTTTAATATAAATATCTTCTAGGTCACGTCGGCGGATGCGGCGTGACTGACGAAGTGGTGCAATGGATGGAGAGCATCCAGAATTCGGGCGTGGACGACGAGCCGGTCGCTTCGCCCGCGCCCGCTTCGCCCGCGTCCTCCACGCGGACCTACCACCACGCGTCCTCGCCGGTGCCATCGCACCCGAACAGCTTGCGAGACGATCCGCCGAGGTATGTAGATGATAAGGTAACATAACCACGACAGTTTCCTGATATGTTCAGGTAGATCTGTCGGCTAAAATTATAAATAATTTAAATATTTACATGAATATTTGTGAAAACGTAGTTGTCAAAATATAATGTTATTTAACTGAAAGATTAAAAGTGAAAAAGCCTATCAGGGAGCGTAAAGATTCTCAGCAAGTGGTGGAACCGACCCTAATGCAATGGTTGATATTACAATAGTTATTTCGCGTAATATAATTTCATTACACACTAAGCTGTGTTTATACAATTTGTGTGTACATAAATAATAATAATGTAGAATGTTGACTCTGTCTTGACAACATTGGGTGGATGTTTTCATAAGGATTTTTGTTGCACTGAGATCGTAAATAAATTTAATATAAATTCATTAAATCACACAAATAACAGTCAGATAAATTACATAGTTTTTGTAGCATTTTGAACTATGTAATAAAAAGGTTAATTTCATATATATACAAGTAATCTCCATCATCGTTATTGATTAAATATAATACAATATTTCGACCGTCACGTAACCGTCATTCAATACAAATGAGCAAATAATATTCAATCCACATTCCCACTCTCCCGGATCGAAAATGTTCAATGAATATTATAATAATTGTTTAAGGCGCCGTTCTCATACATATATGAATCTCGACGTGCTCCGGCATCCGCCATTACGATCTCCGTCACAATAATAATGAACGTATCTATTATCTACGTACCCATGTGTAGATTTATACTTTTTCGCTTCCCTTTTAATGTTTCCTTCGCAACTTTATGCTAAAACGCCGTCATCTTAAATCTGTTTAGCGATTCTCGGTTGGATCGCACGTAATTTTGACGTTGTTTTTCTGGGACATAAACATTTTCCAGGATTAGTTCTTTTACTTTAAGCCGTTAAAAGGCCCTCGCGCTAATCATCTGCTCGTGTAATAAGTGCGATTAAAATAAAACGCGTTATGGGCTTCCTTTGTTAGTATAATACCCCCGTTGGCTTCAATACACGCATTCCTAATGGGTTGTTTAATCGATTTAAAAGTAGTTAAGAATTATGACGCTACGGGCGAACTTGTGTATGTACATTGTTGTTGTATATAAGACATTCAGAACGGTGAAACGACACCTTGTGTAATTGTATCCAGTTGATAAAAATATTATTGACAAGCGATCCGCCCGTGGTACACATTATGTAGACCAACTAACAACTAACAACATTATGTAGAGCCTGTATCACCAAAGAATCACATAAATATCCAACTGTAGTTTTTGAAATACGTTGAATAGATACTGAGATTAGCGATTCCAGACGAATAAAATCTTCAGCATGCGTAGATTAATTATAGTGTATATTTTCTAGACAAATGCATTCGAATGAAGCTGAAGAAAGAACTTCCAATAAGTATATAACGTATGCACTATGTGTGTATGTCTAATGTCAATTCGCATGTGTGCAACTTCTACTCCCAAGTGAAGGAAATTTATTTCTGAATGACTGTGCATAATTCTAACAAAGTTTGCAGGTTTCCGTTACGTTTCTTTATTTGACGCATATCGAAACGGGTATACATTACACATTTGAGTCGCCTGACATGTTTGTAAAGGCAATTAATTCATTTAACAAATTTAAATGGAAAGAATTTGCTTTTCAAATCACTTCCTAAATAGGTAAAGTGGGCGATTTGAGCGCATTGTATTGAAAAGTTGCTTTCGTCTTTATTATAGTACAAAAGAAAGATTTGAATACTTTTATTTAAAAATGAAAACTTTTCAATCGAAATAGAACATTCCACGAATACTACATTTTTACCGACTAAGAAAGGCTGCTTTTTATCTCGGGCCAAATTGCGGATACAGCAAATTTTCTATAAATGAGATTATCGAACATAATTTGTAGTAATTATAAAATTCACAGGCACTGGGAACACCACCACCACAATAAATACTCGCGGGCGGCGAACACCGCGGAGCACTCGCGCGCGAAGCGAGCGACCGAGTCCAAAGTGAAGAACACGTGCTCGCTGTACATACAGACCGATCCGCTCATATGGAAGCACGTCAGGGAAGGCTTTCCTGATGTGAGTGTGCTAGTATTGTTGATGTTTTTGTAACACCTTATGCTATTATCTTAAATTTTTTACTCTTATTACTACATATACTGCGACGTATATATATTTAAATCCTCCACCTCACCACCATTATACATAAACAATTGTTCTATGGCACTGGCCAGTTTAATCTTTCAATCTATTGATCAGAATAAATTGCAGTGAAGATTGAACTGAAGCCTGTGCTTAGTGCTTATTTTCAATCAATTTTACAGCACAGCGACCGCAGCAAGAAGAACGAGATCGACATGAAGACGCGCGAAGAGATACTGTCGCTTATCTCGCACCACGTGACCGCCGTCAACTACATCTACCGCGACACCAAGTTCGACGGGCGTCGGGAGCACAGGAACATACAGTTCGAGGTGCAGAGGATCAAGGTGAGATGATGTTTCAGCACATGCACGCACACTTACGCACACATACGCAAACACACAACGCACGCACGTATACAGAGTATAATGGTTAAGTGTGGACAGGCGATTAGAATACGGTAACTATGAGATATACTGACTGATATTGAAATTTAATGAATAAAAATAAATTCATTACTGATATTTAGTGAAATTGCTGAAGTTTCCTCTAGATTTATAAAAATAGGCGACGCTTTTTAAATGTTTATCACAACAAACGCCTACATGGCCCATATATCATCATGTACACAACCGCAAACACGGCGGCCAATTAACAGTGTCACTGCACAATATCGAAAGGTGATATACACTGTGGTCATGGAGCATAAAACGTGATAAACGAAGCCGGAGAAAGCCAGGAAATGCGATTACACTACGCGATGGCCCACTTTACATAACAGATCGATACCATGGCATATAATTGAATGCATTTAACATGCATTTGTCAGCGTGGAAGTTTTTATTCCATGGATGTCCCGTATCGGTCGTAACTCGTCGTTCGTTGTTGATAGATAATCATTTAATTGGTAGTAATTTGTGTGATGGAGTAACGTATTCCGTTCTTCATTTTAAGAAAATAATTTTGAAATTTTTAAAATATAGAGAGCCAAACCAACACGTCTCCATAGATGGTTTTGTGTGTAATGTAACTGAATGATGCCGAACCTTTGATAACATAAGATTTTGGATAATATTCAAGTAATTATATTAGATAGCATAGAATAAGATTTTGTAAACTGATACTCATGACTCGAATGTATAAGGTTTTATATCTCACTCTAAGACTCATCATAAGGCTTGTATTCAATACTTGAATAGCACAGCCCTAAAAGTCAAAGTAGACAGCAAAAATATTTAAAATGTTAGTCTAATATACACTGCGTTCATTCTCCTTGAAAATAAGTGTTTATTGATTCAATTAGAAACCAAATTTAAGAACGAAAATGGTCACAAGGCTATGTGATTGGTGGCCATGATTTATTTTAAAATTCATGATTCATCAGATTTACTGACGGACTTACTATGTTTATGGAATCTAGTTTTTCTTAACATTTTTTCAATTTCACATTGAAAAGAACATTAAAATCCATATAACATGAAATTTAATTATTGATCGATAAGCAAATGATATTTATTCGAGTGGCCATCACGCCATCCATTATCTTAAATACTATGCAAACATTCATACATGCATATGAAAATTGAAATCAGTTTTCTTAGAAAATCATTATAGAGCATCATGATAAGTACATTCATTAGGAACTTGATTAAAATGTAATAAAAATGAATAATATCATCTTATCAAAACTTTCCAAATATCCAAGAGTATTCCTTATTAGAAAGTATACTTAAACAACTTCATATATAAAACTGTCCTTCCGCCCGTATCTTCGCCCTTTTAATCTCCAGCCTCCCAACTATATCCATACATAAAAATCATACTACGATATCGCACCATTCTCCATCGCGCTCCACGTAGAAAAAATACAGACGTACATATAAACAAACTTATATACAAGGATAAATAAATAACCAAGATAACTTGTCTATGCAGATCGACGACGACTCAGCGTGCAAGAAGCACCCGTTCGCAACAGAAACCAACCAGTTCTGTTGGGAGAACATTGACGTCTCGAACTTTCTGAATCTACACTCGCTGGGCAATCACGAGGACTTCTGCCTGGCGTACATGTTCACCTATAGGGACTTCACGGGCGGGACGCTGGGTATGTTGATTGCTCCTTAATGTGTATTTATTTAAATGGTTTTACTTAGTACTTACTAGTACTAAAAGTACTTATGCGAAGTTATATAATTTACTTAAAGATACGCATTTTTGTAATTATGATGATAATCTTAATGACAACTTTAATTTTGTTTCTCAGTTTTCGCTTAGACTATGAAATCAAATGATCACATTGTTTATTGCGTAGTTCTTAAATCTCATTTTTTTTTTACATACTTTAAAATGATAAATAATCATATATTTACCATTCACAGGTCTAGCCTGGGTGGCCAGCGCGAGCGGGGCGTCCGGGGGTATCTGCGAAAAGTACAAAACGTACACCGAGACGACGGGCGGGCTGTACCAGAGCACCAAGAGGTCACTCAACACCGGCATCATCACGTTCGTGAATTACAACAGCCGAGTGCCGCCCAAGGTCAGCCAGCTTACGTTGGCCCATGAGATTGGACATAATTTTGGATCGCCGGTAAGTTAAAGTATTTTATTAGCACAGCAGGTTAAAATTAAGTTGG
Source organism: Zerene cesonia (assembly GCF_012273895.1). Classification (NCBI taxonomy): domain Eukaryota; kingdom Metazoa; phylum Arthropoda; class Insecta; order Lepidoptera; family Pieridae; genus Zerene; species Zerene cesonia. The sequence continues at coordinate 2,280,364 of NC_052107.1, forward strand.
GCTCTTTTGTTTATTAGCATTTAATTTTTCTTCAACACGGATGGCAGTACTTCCATGGATTGGTTTGGAGTGAGAATGTTGAGTACAAACTCAGTACTAACTGACGTATTTTTTAATAATTTGGTCCTTCGAGTAGTTAATTTGTTTAATTACTATAAATACGTGGAATTGTCCCAATTTTCATCAGATATTCTTTGACCGTCTACCGTATACGAAAAAATTAGTAATAAATAATACAAAATACTCAGCTCGGTACTCGGGGACTCCCGCGGTAAAGCTATAGCTATTTATAACGCCGCACCGCTGTGCCGGTCGGACCGGGTTGGGGGGGATGTTAAGTTTATTTTCGTTACGGAATTTCTCAATAGCCCCGATAAAAGCTATGCCAATAGCCTTACAATGTCGGTTAACGAGCGGCGGTCGCTTGCAGCACGACTACCCGTCGGAGTGCCGGCCGGGCGGGCAGCAGGGCAACTACATAATGTTCGCGTCGGCGACGTCGGGCGACCGGCCCAACAACAGCCGCTTCTCGGCGTGCTCCGTGAGCAACATCAGCGGCGTGCTGGACGCCGTGCGCGACGGCCGCAAGCGCGACTGCCTCAAGGAGAGCGCCGGCGCCTTCTGCGGGAACAAGATCGTCGAGGTGGGCGAGGAGTGCGACTGCGGTGAGTTGCCACCCGCACCTACATCCTAGCCTAGCCTACATCCCCCTTTTATTTTTTTTTTTTAATCTACAATTACAAGAGACAGAAGGTAAGTTAAAATGTACAGAGGACGATCTTATCGCAATAAGCGATCTCTCCCGGACAACCCGGTAACACAGTAACTAATATCTTCGTTTATTATAACACAAGTAGACACTAATTTTGAACAGTTATAAATGCTTGTTAACAAAAAAAATTATGTTATTTTTTTTTTTAGGTTACGACGAAATCGAGTGCAAGGACCGATGCTGTTATCCGCGACAAGTGAGTCAGTTCGACCTGGAACGCAACATGTCCGCCAAGGGGTGCCAGCGCAGGGCTAATACACAGTGCAGGTAAGATAATACCAATATGTTTTTGAAATTTACTAAACTTACAACCTGTAATGATCAATATTTTCGTATTTGATCTTTTCATTTATTAAGGCAACACTACTATTTCAAAGCCATTTAAGAGCAAGGTGCGAGAAAGCATTATAACCATCGTCATTGTAGATTCCATTATTTAATGAACCGTGTATTAATAGCGTGCTTATTTAATCTACACATGTATGTAACATTGGTAGGAGTAAACTATTGTCTTTTTGTATGTTAGTAAAGTTTTTACTCAAAGATCACTGGACCGATTTTGAAGCTACAAATTCACTGAGAGATCTAGGCTGTATACATACCACGAGCGAAGCCGGAGCGACAAGCTAGTAAGTATATAAGTATATATAATAGAGATAAATTGTTTTGCGTTCCAGCCCGTCGCAGGGGCCGTGCTGCCACGCGCAGACGTGCCAGTTCGTGCTCGCGTTCCGCAACCAGACGTGCCGCGAGGCGAGCGAGTGCAGCCACGCGTCCGTCTGCTCGGGCCGCTCGCCCGACTGCCCCGAGCCGCGCGCGCTGCCCGACCACACGCACTGCAACAATGGTACCCCGCCCGCGCGCGCACCACACGCGCACACACGCACTCGCACACACCCTTACGCACACCACACACGCATATACACGCACTCGCACACACCCTCACGCACACCACACACGCATATACACGCACTCGCACACACCCTCACGCACACCACACCCTCACGCACACCACACCCTCACGCACACCACACCCTCACGCACACCACACACGCACGTATACGCACTCGCACACATCACACACGCACGTACACTTTCACGTCGCGCTCACAGTAGAAGATACAACGTGAAATTCGCATAAAAGATTGGAACACATCATGGCTTCTCATTACTACAAAGCTTCGCGGTCGAATAGCATGTCGTCCACGACATGGACTTATTGGTCTTTATTTAATTGTCTCAATACGTCGTAAGCATTTTATTATTAGAGCCATAACACAAATTTCGCGATCACAATTTTTCACTGTGACCAAACGCGTTATAAACAATTTTTTTAATCATAAAATGTTTTCATATTTATGATTGAAACATATTTTATATTTAGCATCTCTTGTTAAACACTAGGTAAAGTGTTATTGTATATTGTCATTCATATTTACCATTTTATTAAAAATCAAAAAAGGCAAGAGGGACAGAAATTTGTTTAAAGACTTTTTTAAATTAATGTCGTCCATTCATATCAATTTTATTTAAAAATTGTGCAATTACTAAAAGCAATTTATTCAAGAATATTAATCGTTTGATCTCACCATCGACCCGAACTCGCCACTATACCGTATAGATTGCTTGTCGAAGGGATGAAATGTAGACGTTAGCGTGTGCGCCGCAGGCACGCAGCTGTGCATCAAGGGCGAGTGCAGCGGCTCGATCTGCCTCGCGTGGAACATGAAGGAGTGCTTCCTGTCGTCGTCGCCGACGCGCGTGGGCGACGGCGTCACGGCGGTGGTGGACCGGCGCGCGCTGTGCCAGCTCGCCTGCCAGACGGGCCCGCGTGCCGACTCGTGCCGCAGCACGGCCGAGTTCGCGGCGCAGGTCGGCCTGCCGCCCGGCGGCATCAGCCTGCGCCCCGGCTCGCCGTGCGACAACTTCCAGGTGCGTCGCTTTGTGGTGTCACGTCGCACGTTGCGATCCGCGGTGGACGTCATCTCTTTATGTATAGGACGTACCAGTGACAATGTGCGAGTGAACTACAGTAACTGTAAAAAAATTTAATTATGTGTATAATACACTATTTCAATTTTGATATTCGCTCCCTATTATGCCTGATCGTAACTGCATCATGCATATACCATAATAAATAATACTTTACGATTTCAATCGCAGGGCTACTGCGACGTGTTCCTCAAGTGCCGAGCGGTGGACGCGGAGGGCCCGCTGGTGCGGCTGAAGAACCTGCTGCTGAACAAGGACACGCTGCTTAGCCTGCAGGAGTGGGTCACGGAGAAGTGGTGGGCGGTGCTCATCGGCGGCGTCGCGCTCGTCGTGCTCATGGGCGCCTTCGTCAAGTGCTGCGCCGTGCACACGCCCAGCTCCAACCCCAAGCGCCCGCCCGCCAGGTGAGTCGCGTGTGCGTGTGAGCGACAGAATTATAGATAACTCCCTGCCGACTTTCATTCGGCTCCATTTCGATAGTAGAATATTTTAGTGTAGCTTTTATTTGGTACTGAGAGATTGGAAAAATTCTTTAATTTTATTCTTACATCTTTGTGTTTCCGTTTTTGCATGATTATAATTTTCGACAATATGAAATGTAACACGAATTCCCCAGGCGCCTGTCGGAGACGCTGCGGCGGCCGATGAACACGCTGCGGCGCATGCGCGGCGCGGGGGGCGGGGGCGGCGCGGGCGGCGCGGAGGCGCGGCGCGCGGCGCCCGGCCCGCGCCCCGGCCACCGCCGCGCGCGCAACCACAAGGGCTACGCGCCGCCGCTCGCCTACTCCGCGAGGGATATCGGTGAGTTTCTTTTTGGGTGCAATACGCGGGCAACTGAGCTGGTGGTTGGCGTGATGGTAAGCGATCAACCCCGCCCCTGAACATTCGCAGAGGTAGTGCCTCTGCCGGCGCACAACCCGCTTTCACGGGGAAAGGGATAAGAAAAGAATTGATGAAAGGAGTGGACGTGAAAGGATGAGGAAAAGGAAATGGGTCAATGTGCAATGGCATGTATTTCTATAGCCTATGTGTTATTTTGCTATATAACCAACATCATTGCTAATTTTCATGTAAATTCGTTCATAGTTTTTCGCCCAAAAGAGTAACAAATCTACATCCAAACTTTCGCACAAACAGTATTAGTAGAATATACATTAAAGTACATTCATATTGCGTTTCCAGCGCCCGTAGCCGGCGCGGGGCCGAGCCGGCGCGAGCCGTACGCGAACGCGTACCCGCAGGCGTACGAGATGCGGCCCGCGCACAAGGTCTGACCCAGCCCGCTGCTGCCGCTGCTGCTGCTGCTGCACGCGGGCGCGCCCCGCCAGCGCCGCCAGCGCCACTAGCGCGCCGTGCCTGCGCACGCGTGTGTTGGGCACGCACGCACTTGTATGCGCCGTCACCGAGCGCTGACAAACACGTGTACACACGTACTACAGCCAACATAAGTACATACATTATGATATAAGCCCGTGTATGTGAACGTGCGTTGCACACGTGTGCGCACGCGTTCTGCCTTAAGCGCGCCTACGAATTTTGCCAACACTTACGCGCACACTGACACACACACCAACACGTCCAATATCCAACGCGCGAGCACACACACGCCAAAACACGTGTCTGTATGTATATTTACGCGCACACATTGGGCATACGTTAACCAAACATCCGTGACATACGAATTGCGTGCACGCAGCATATTTGTCATACACACATAAAAAGTCACACGTAAATTGAAACATTTGTCCAAAATTTCTAAATACGTATACATAAACACGTAAGAATCAAACAATTCAAACTAAAACATTCATGCTAAAACGAATCGACTGTACGTATTTCAATGACCAACCCGGTCAAAACGTTTGTTGAAAGTTACATATGGTCACACACAACACGTGTACATAAATGTGTGTATATACTAGAAACATCCTCTCAACTGTCAACACACACATTCATTGTAAATCAATTCAATAAATATTTTGTTACGTTATTAAAAGTGTTATCCTGCGATAACTAGAGGGTTAGCATGTCTTTAAATAGGAATATTTTCAGTGTATAAATGGGAAAGCGATAACGCTACATTACCTTTGTAACTCTATTTTATTCCCACACTGGATTTACTCTTACTTTAAGACGTCACGGTGGGCGACTTATCATTTTCAGAACCTCGCCCGATAATAAAAGACAAAACAAAAACTAAATACAGTATTTATACTCATAACTCTAATATACTCCAAACAACTCAAAAATTTTACCAACAAATTCGTTTCATTGTCATCCGATTATTATTCCAATAACAAAGAAATCCATCAATAAACGTTTCCAAAAGAGTTATAGACTTCAATTCTCAATGTTGTTGTTTTCTATATAAGAGTAAAAGAATATTCACTGCCATTATACATCACGTAGATTTAAAAGCGTATTAAACATTTTATTATTAAGGCAAGTTTACATTTAGCCACTTATTGGCGACATTTGCTCTGTAACATTGATTCCAGCGTGTTATATTTTTACAATATATCCGTCATTATCAACGTCATACAATATACTTAATGTCACCATTTCATCGCATTGCACATTTTTTTTTGTATTAATAATATAGCTGCATTTATTAAAATATTCCCCGAGACGTTCCATAAATATTACGTATTCGTCAAGAATTATATGTTATTAGGCAATTTTAATTTTATCTTTCATAATTAGCGTTATTTCAATGTATTCCATAAATCCATTTCTCACTGTCATTAAATCGTTAACGAAACACCGACATATGTTCACAAATTCACGATGTCCCAAGAGCGCGTAAGATATTTGAATGTTAATAGGTATGTAAATGAAACCGTTGATGTAGGCGCACTGTCGATAAATCACATTAAATGTTTCAATGTGACATCGAACCGTTTTCCTAAAGGAAATTCTTTTTAAAACACTTTTAAACCAAAAACCGTTTCATTTACACCGTTACACCGTTTTAGAAAACCCAATACGAAGATAGTTAAAATTGAAATGTACTACGAGAAAACGACTGTATAAATACTACGCTAAGCTCAATCAAAACCGCATCGTGTTCCACAAAATTAGCTATTATTTTTGTACAAGAAATAGAAATTCGTCGTTAGTCGGTTGCCGCGACAACCGACCGGACCTGTGTATATTTTTGTATATAAGCGACATATACAAATGCGATGTAAAAATATCATGCAAATACTAAATAATCGTATTGTTATGAGACTTTTATATAAGTGATCCGTTGTTTTATTGGAATCTCCGTAAGTAATGTTTACGTCATTATGTTTAACGTATGTAGTTGTGATGTGGAGAAGTGTATAGGTGCCATTATAGAGATTTGTATTCCAACTTTGTTACGCCTCCTTGTTCGTAATTATACAAAATTGTCTCAAAAATTATATCATTTACGTATGGGCTCAATAATCCTTCAATCTACGTATTAATAAGTATATTTTCATCGATACGGCCATATTGGAGATGTAATTATTTAGGGTTGTCAATGTGTAAAGCTCAAATTGAAAATTACCATCGATATTGTTAAGATGTACCCAAATAAAATTTTCATGTAGAGAATTAATAACAATGATTAGTCTTCCTATGGCAAATAAATGTAATGTTTATAATTTACTTTAATTTAGTAGGAGTAAAATGAAATTTAAACAGTATTGCCAAATGATCAAATTTAATTAGACTGATGTTTCGATGTAGATTGATTTGTTGGAAAAGCGCAGAAGGCGCGCGGTCGCTCAAAATTGTTCCATTAGTGATTCGTCTTGTATATGTATTGCATATCAGCATTAAGTTTTGTATGGATACTCGATCTGTTGTACAGTTCAGTTCAATTGATCTCTAATAGATAAATCTTATTTCGTTCGAACGTATTACGTAGTATAACTCCGTCGTGCAAGCCAAAGAGCATGATGTATTTTTTATTATTTCTATACATTAATATTAAGGATAGTTATCGTATAAGTATACCATGTTAATGCCATTTTATTAGAGAATGTCGGTATAATACGCAGTCTTGTAATGTACTATAAGCCTTGTATATTTGTATGTAAACTGTGAGGAGGTCCGTAGAGCGACTCGACCAATTTGACTCGTGTATGTCGGTGGTTAGCTATTCACCATCGGGTAGTTATCAATGGCATCTCCTAAGTATAAGCTAGTTTACCGTAATAGATTATTTAAACAGACAATGTGAATATTTTTAATTAACGAGATAAATGTTACAACATGTGATTTCAAAATAACAAAAAATACAATAAATTTTACATGATCTTACATGGCTTTTATTTAATTTTTTAACACCTAACCTATATAACTAATCATATGATTATGAGGTTTACTCAAAGGAGCGACATTCAAATTTAGAAACGTGAGAAATATTTTAACTAGTATTGGAAAAGAGTTAGAAATAGAAAACAAACTAGATTAATATTTAAAAAATTTATTGTGTAAGTTACTATTTATATATACAAGTTACAAAATGGCTTACAATAGACTTAGCATAGTTACTTGCACGCATATAACAAAATCTCTAAAATACAAAATGTGTCTTGAGTGCACGTGTATTGTCTTTTGGTAAAGGTTTAGCCTCGGCGTATAATCTGACAAGGTTAGGGATCTGCTCTGAACGCTTAATATATTAGAGATAATCCACTAATTGACTGCTATAAATGTTTATAGAATTACATCATTGTATGAGATCATTCTGATACTATAAAGGACTGAGAATATTATAAGTGATTCTTTTTAAGGAGAAAATATTTGAAAGTAATTAGGAAAATGGAATAGTGCCTAGAATGTATAGAGCATGTGAATATATAGCATACAAGAGAACCAAATAAAATATTGTTGCAAGGTATTGAATGACATCGGAAGCATACATATCTAAAATTTGTAAAAAAAGTACTTAGTACAAGACTTGAAATGCCGTTCACGAAAATATTATTATAAATGCTTGACACCTTCGATTCATGTTTATATAGAAGCACCAAAGACATTGAGTGGTGACGACAAAAAAAAATGATAAAAAGGCATGAATCGTTATGAACTCATAGCTGTAACGTCATTGAGTAAAAACAATAAAATGTAGCTGAAGTTTACTAAATAATTTATTTGTGAAGGGACATATAACTATTATGTTTTCAAACACCATGGAGAGTCTATTCAATTCATAACTCGCTCTATATTGCAACCTATAAAGTATCAAAGAAATATAAAACAATTATAAAAAATCTGATCATAACTTTAACTAACATGATAAGTGATACATACACTTAAATGCTAATACGAGATGACTTAAATCTAATTCATCTATCATATTATAAAAAAACTGATAGCACATGTATAAAAGCCGAATATAATTTAGTCATAGACACTATTAACGCAAATTTATAAATAATAATTGTTATAATTCTACACAATAAAGCTAAAACCTATTAAAATACATCATTTCGTTTATGACAATACTTATTGAAAAGGAATACTTTACCAGTCTTTTAAAGCCCAAGAATGCAAATATGGAATTGTGTATATTATTTTTGTGTGAGTAATACATCAAACAGATAAACAAACACAACTTATAAGTCTAGAACTATCAGGTATTACAAGAAGTGCGTTATAAATAATTACCTTGTAAACTACAATGTCCTATGTCATAGACATGTCTTTCCCAGCATTATGGAAACTCTAATTACTCTAAGAATAATTAATGCAGAATGAATTAAGAATGCAATAGCATCTGTTCCTGCTTGTAAACTTCATGGTAAGCATTGCGAATCAAAACGTAAGGGAAGCACGACTCCAGAAGATCCATCGTAAGGAACGGTGACTCTTGAACAATTAGGTCTAGCAGTAAATACACAGATTCACGATTCTTTATTGCTTCTTTATCAGTTTCTTGACCAAGTCGTAACAAAGAAGATGAAGCGAGAGCCAAAAATTCCTTCATCCTATCTTCTATATCGCCCTGGCCACATATTGTGAACAAAGCACCGAATATATGATTGATAGCAGGTGCCATACAATGTATATTATTTGCATGACCCTCTAAAGATGGACGATAGAAGGAACCTTCGCTTCGTGCGAGTCTAGGAAGAGAAACTGCAACGAATACCATCAAGAGACATACGATAAGATGTTCCTCTTCCTCAAGCTCAGCTTTATGTTGGCGTAGAGCCGAGGCTAATGTGGGATCAACTTTGCACGGCAAACCAGCCGCCGAACACATCTCAGATATGACTCGCATCGGATCTCCACTTGGTAACTGCTGTTGGAAGTCCTTAATTGAGCTAATCAGGAACGGAATTCTCCGTTCTAAAACATCGAGTAACGATTCTTGTGCTATTTGTCGGAAGCTCAATATAACCCCTATTATTGTCATTCGTTGCAACACATTGTCCACTTGTTGCAGCCTTTTGAATTGTTCTCTCATTATTTCAGGCTTGTCAAAGTTAGTCCTAAGCATTTGGAGAACTTCTTTATTTTGTACGACTAATTTCTTTAGCTCTTGAACTTGACTCGCGATATGCCACATTAATGTCTCACTCAACAATTTCATTCCATATGGACCGATCAATTCCGCAAGAGCTCTTAATTCATTGATATCTGAATATTCCTCGGCATTGAAGGGTATCGCACCTTCGGCTGAAAGACTAACAAATGCCTTTTGATTCATTGAAAAGCATATACTTCCAGCACTTACGCGCCGCAACAAAATTTCCGAATACCATTGAGTGTATAGGGATGCTATCGTTTTTTCACCATGGCTATCCATATTTTGGGTTTGTTGCAAAAGACAATTATTAAAAACACGAGTGATATCAATATGAACATAGTTTTCGACAGTTTGAAGGACATTCATGTAGGCTCTTACACTGACAAGCAATTCGGAGGGTTTAGCAATTTCGCTGGTATCTTGGTTAAACATTACCATGCCTACAAGTGCTTTGGAGAATCTCGTCTCCAAATGTTGGTGTAGATATTCACGAGGTGCAAATGTGTACTCCCATACATTGACTGTGGAGCAGTAGTTTATAGCAAAACACAGTTCTGTCAAGGCCATGTGCAGTTTGTCCATTGTAGTCAACTCTTCTCTTGTCTTCCTATAACTCTCGGCGCCAGGTTTAACTATCTCAATGGGATTTTTCTTATTCTTGTCCTTCTTTTTACGATTAGCAAGGTGGGCGATCGTTTGTGCGCAATGCTTTGGAAGAAGTTTATCGCTCATTGTACATTGCTCATCACAAATAGTTGTGATTATGTTTTTAGCTTCCTTCGCCATCTCATCAAGGAATATGTTAACTACAGAAAGACTCCTTTCTCTAATGTGATGTCTTTCTTCTGGACACAGCTCATGTGTACAGTTTTGGAAATGACTGCAGATAAGAGGGAATGCAATAATGTAACGATTTTGTGCTGGAAATTCTAAGCACATGTGAAACTGGCTTTCAAATATTTTGTTGTAAAAACAGAACAATGATAAATCTGAGGTTTCCACCATAATTTCATCAAGGTTATCAACCATTTTAGTGTGAAATACCATTTTGTCAATAAACTGTGATAGTTCTCTTTGGTCAACCAAATTGAAAGGCGCTTTAACAACTGATGTGTATGCTTGAAGCCTGAACCAATCTAAACGAAAAGCGCGAAAATCAAATAACTCATTGCTTTCTACTTGTTTGACAGTCAAATTTGCGGCAGTGTTGCACAATGAAGAGAGTATGATACTTTCATCTTCTGGACACACTTGTAAATTTTGTATCATAAGGTTTAATGCCACAGCATCAAAACCTGACAGATACTGTACATAATATCTTTGCATAACTTGACTGTATTTACGAACCAAAGCTCTTAACTCTTCCATATGGAACAAAAGCTCTGGAAGTTGACGATCTACTAAATCTTCAGTAGATTTTCCTTTTACTTTCTGTGGGGGATTATCATTATGCCGCAGCAGCCAAAACACTTCATCTCTAGCATAACACAGGCCGATAAATATGAGCAATGCCTTAGGCCCCAGTAGTCCTGGCTGGTCTGTTAAAATAAGACCAAGCTCTTTTAAAGCTGTTCTCAAAAATTTCCTTCTCTCTCTATGTTTATAGCCAGCTTTTTGAACTGAATGATGATAGCAGTCTTTCACTTCAGATATTCTTTTTCCATACCCCTTTATACCATCAAAAAAGCTTTGAATGTATGAATGTATGTAGATAACTTCATCTCGGAACAATGCAACCACCCAGCCAGATTCTAATGCACTCACCCACATTTTGTTTGCGTGATCCTGTTGCAGCATCTGATGGCACATAGCAAAACCAAAAATCACCCATCTTTCCAATGACTCCAAAGAAACATATTCACATGACATAGTATTAGTTTCTGAAGGTTTTAAGAGTAAGGCTGGGTTGCTTACTAAACTTAGCTTCTGCTCTGATCTCCAATGCTCAGCTGTAAGATTTCTAGCAGGGTATACATGCCACAGTGAGTTCAAAGCACTTGATAGAACCTTTTGGTGTGTCAAAAATTCTTCTGACAGTTTTTTTAAAGGTGCATCATAATCTACTATCAATTGACCCAATCGTGGAAAGCTTGGATCAATTTGATTATGAAGCATTTCATGTGCCGCATTGAATAATCCCAGAACTGCCTTTCTATCTTCAACTCTGGAAAGCAGGATCATCAAAGATACATATGTTGTGACCAAGTCAAGATAATTTTTAGTCAATTCAAAATTAAGGGTCAAATCCAATGTCACTTGGCATGCATCCATTATGTTTAAAAGTTCACAAACATTATCTTTAAAGTCAAGTAGATCAACAAATGTGTAGTAATAGAGAGATAATGACTTTATTATTTCATTTTTGATATTTGTAATTGCTTGGAGTCCTTTCACATCAATGTTTGGGAATCTTCTAACAATGTGTTTTATAGATGATTCTAAGGTTTTATCAGAAAGGAATGCTGGCTTTGATTTAGCATCCCCACAGGCCTTCTTTATGTTGTAAATTCTCGTCAGCATACCGATACCACGGTCATTGAGGATAATAAGTTTTTCAGCCAGCTTCTGCTGGCTGATATGGACTGATCGCGACAAAGTGGACATTCTGTAACAAAAGTATATTGAAACTCAAATATCATTGACAGAAACGTTATCGCATGGCTATGATCTAATTGGTAAATCGCTTGTAAACAATTACGTGACTAATGTGGGAGATTGTACTTTGCATTCAAACTTAAATTAGACAAATCAAGTACATAAAATAAAATATTCGTCCAAGTAACGATTTAAATTAGGTTTTTTTTTGACAAAACGGTAAAGATTGCAAAATATCGGATGCAATAACTGAACAAATTATGTAGCTGTGGTTGCCCTATTGCCTTCTCAAACTTACTTGACTTTGGTCTCAGTTAAATAGTATTTAATATTCCATTGTCGTGTAAATTCACCACTTCTATGAACTCGTTTTTCTCATTGAATTACGCTTTATTAATTAAATCCTTATCTGTTCAATAAAACAGGAAAAGGGAGTGTCGTTATTAAGCACACAATTCCCGTTGTGGCATTTGATTACCTGTCGCAATGACAAGTAATGACATTAGTACCAACCGAGTACCGTTTGACTTTTTTGTTATTTGTCTTTGACGTCGGCTTTGGTATAAATAAAAAGACAGAAAATTAATACAGACGATTTTTTGATTCCCTACTATTTTACTATACAGGAAAGAATACACAATAATATTCATACTAATAATAATAGGTGTTACATTTTACTTATATGTTGTCATCATATTAATTTCATTTGCAATACGTAAGCTGACCCATGCGCCATCAAACATCGTCTTCTCTCAATGAGTTTCTTTATTCGCTTTTACAACACTAAACATTTTATCGCTATTGGTACTAGCGTGATGTTGGTCACATGTTATTTTATTTGTACAAATACGCAACCCACAAGAAAAGATGTGCATTTGACAATGATAATTCCTTGCGTGTAAACACGCAAGTGAATGATTGTAACTTTTTTTGAAAGCTGCAAATCGCCACATGTAACAAAGTTGTATTGTAAATTGCGTTAAATATTTGCATAATTCTGGAGTATATTACTTCTGCTTAATCGTAAATACCAATTCGTAAGTGCATCTGATGATAAAATATTAATTCACTAGCAACAAACCTTATCACGGAAATTTCTTTACTCTAGGCAATACGAAATACATCGTTACTGGGTTACGGGCTTATATTTTTTGTACCTATGTACCTACCCGCAGTCTTTCTACTTGTTAGCGTCGGTCGTCTAACGTCTTGGTAGTCTGTGTACTTAATATGTATCTATGAAGCACATGTCAACTGTCGAATGTCATTATTAATTATTCTAATTTTTCAATTTCATGAAGCTAAAGCATTTTTGTGTGATAAAACGGAGAATACATTAAATAGTTAGGATTGTTGTGTTCTTCATGTAGGAGATATCCGGCCTAATACTTTTTCTTCACCTTACAGAAAATAATAATCATCCAACATGCCCCGAATCATGATAAAGGGCGGCGTTTGGCGCAACACCGAGGTACGTAAAAGTACTGTTCGAATGATTTATTTATTCACTGTATGGTTATAATCACACTTTCTTAAAATTATAGGATGAAATCCTCAAAGCGGCTGTAATGAAATATGGCAAAAACCAGTGGTCACGAATTGCATCGCTATTGCATAGAAAGTCAGCTAAACAATGCAAGGCCCGTTGGTACGAGTGGTTGGATCCCAGTATCAAGAAGACGGAATGGTCCAGGGAGGAGGACGAAAAGCTTCTGCATCTCGCCAAGCTGATGCCAACTCAATGGCGGACAATTGCACCAATTATTGGACGTACTGCAGCACAGTGCTTAGAAAGATATGAATACTTATTGTAAGCTATCATTTGTATATTTCTTTGTTTAAAGAATACAACAGTCATGTATACCTTCCAAATAAAAAAATGATACAATACTCAAAGACCACAATAAATGTTCTATTCGCAAAAAGATATGTAACTATTTAGAATTAAAAGCATGATGAACACATATGATGCAAAACCCACTTCATCAATATTACAAAAATGACATCTGTAGACTTGAACTTTGATATGAAGCAAAAAATTTGTTATGCTTTTTAAAAATAATTCTTTAGGGACCAAGCACAAAAAAAGGAGGAAGGTGAGGATATGGGAGACGATCCCCGTAAGCTCAAGCCTGGTGAAATTGATCCAAACCCAGAAACAAAACCTGCAAGACCTGATCCCAAGGATATGGATGAAGATGGTAAATGAAATCAATTAATTATCAATTTTCATTACAAATACTGCTCTATTAGAAATTTAAGTGTACATTATAATCACTAGTAATTGTTATTAAAAATATATATAGAGTTACAAAATGAACATATACACAATGTATGTGTATATGTTCATTTTGTAACCATACATAAAACTACTTGTAGTTTTAAAAAATTAATATTATTCATTGTAACTATGATATGATCATGTAGGTATATAGCTTCTATAAAATTTTGATGCATCTTTTTATTTTATAGAACTTGAGATGCTATCAGAAGCAAGAGCTCGTCTAGCAAACACACAAGGCAAGAAAGCTAAAAGGAAGGCGAGAGAAAAGCAATTGGAAGAGGCCCGCAGGCTCGCTGCATTGCAAAAGAGAAGGGAACTGAGTGCTGCCGGTATTTCTGTTCCACTAAGGTCTGTATTATAATGGTATAAGTTCTATTTTTATTATCATAATAATTTATATTGTTGTAATGAAGTATACAGAAAACAATATAATGTGTTAAGTTGATCTGTTTGATGATATATTTAACATCATGAATTCTTATATTTCTATTGTCACTGGTCATATTAAGAATAAAAAAGAATTACAAAATTAATTAAATTATTACTTTATAGACGTAAAAAGAAGCGTGGAGTTGACTACAACTCTGAGATACCATTTGAGAAGCGGCCAGCTGCTGGGTTTTATGACACATCCGAAGAGGTTGTGGACCCCATGGCTCCAGACTTTTCCAGGCTTCGTCAACAACATTTGGATGGAGAATTGCATTCCGAAAAGGAAGAAGTGAGTACATTGAGTAAAATAAAACTTTGTTTTTTTAACACTTACAATTAAAATGTACTTAAATTCTATAAAAAAACATTTTTGTTGAAATGGCAAAGCTTTTTTACTATTTCTTCTACTTCTTTAGTTGTGGTTTAAAACCTACGAATAGGATTTTTTAACATATTGAACATATGTTTTTCCAACATTGTTTTTACTTACAGTTAGTGATTCATAAAGTTTTTGTCATTTATTCTATTTTATCTATTTCTGTAGAAATTCTATTATTCCATTATTTATTGATCATGTTTGCAAAGTATGAATTGACCATGTTTCACTTTACTTAACTGTTTTTTGTTGTGACAGCGTGATCGTCGCAAGGACAAGCAGAAACTTAAGCAACGTAAAGAGAATGACGTGCCGCAAGCCATGCTGCAGGGAGATCAACCAGCAAGGAAACGGAGCAAGCTGGTGTTGCCAGAGCCACAAGTTACTGATCAGGTACATATAACAAGAGAATAATATAGAAGATGGTGCTAATAAAAGTTTATGCTCACCCACATATTGTTCCATTCGCCTTGTAGTAATGGCTACTTATCAGAAAGGCAGCATTTTGCGATATTTTCATTTTATTGTTTTTATTAGTAAGTAAATTTGAAGTGCAATAATGAATGATGTATGTAGGAGCTGCAACAAGTGGTGAAGCTGGGGCGCGCGTCGGAGGCGGCGCGTGAATCGGCCGGCGAGGCGGGCGCGGCGACGGACGCGCTGCTCGCGCACTACGCGCTCACGCCGGCGCCCGCCACCGCGCTGCGCACGCCCGCCGCGCACCACGACCGGTGAGCGACTGAGCGTTGCGTGTTTTTGCTTTTTTTTTTCGTAAGGACATTGTCAAAACGAAGGAGGTTCTCAATTCGAAATATTTTTTTTTTTGTTTTATTACGCGATGACTTTTACGCCTCGGATGCGAACGGCGCAAATATAGTTTGAATAGACATGTTTGCAACGCCGTATGTCTACAAAAGCGCAAGATATTGAACACAGTATCTTATTATGTGTAAAATTCCTTTCAGTATCCTTATGGAGGCCCAGAATGTTATGGCACTCACTCACGTCGATACTCCATTGAAGGGTGGTCTGAACACTCCTTTACACGAATCAGACTTTTCTGGAGCTCTACCACAATCACAGGCGTTGGCCACACCCAATACGGTACTTGCAACCCCATTCAGGTAATACTATATAATATAATAATTACTAAATTATTTTTTTTTAATGTTGTATATATACATAGAAATCTTATAAGAGTAACTCTCATTATTATTTTAATTTAGACTTTAATTGTTAACTTTTAAATATGAAAAATAAATTTATTTCAATTTCAATTTATTCAACTACAAATGAAATATGCAGCACCACTTAAAAACTCAATAAAATAATTGGCAGATCATCTCGCAGTGAAGTCTCTACACCAGGTAGCTTTGCGACTCCCGGACATGGCCAAGCCCAACCAGGATTGACAGTATGTATATCTTTTAACTAGCGGTCTGCCCTGGCTTCGCCCGTGATTCGTATATGAATAGCACTCAGTAATCACTCACAAATTCATTGATGAAAGAATTTTTGAAATTGATTCAGTATTTCTTCGAATTATCGCGTTTAAACAAACAAAAAAAATATACATTTGTAATAATTTCGTCTAAAATTTTTTATAGTTTTAAAATTACAGTTTATTCTTAGAAGTTTTAATGAGTTTTAAATTTCAGACACCAGGATTACGAGATAAACTAAGCATTAATCCAGAGGACAGAATAAGTGCTGGTGACACGCCAGCAGAGCATCGTCAGATACAAAAACAGGTAGCTAACATTAAATTAATTTTGAAATGAAGTAAAATGTATTATTTCTTAAATAAAAGTATTTGTCATCCCTTTCCTTTAGAAATAAAAAACTTTTTAATTGATTTTAAACGCGATTTATTGGAATGAAAATGAATAAATCGCGTTTAAAATCCGTTAAAAAGTTTTTAATTTCTAAATGTTTAATACTCGCGTAAAATCAAACACAAGAAAATACTGTCCCTTTCCTTTTTCACTTTCCCTTCAAAAGCACGCAGCGCATTCACAGAGGCACTTCCTTTGCGAAATTACATGGGCTGTGGTGATCGTTTTTCATCAGGCAAACCACCAGCTCAGTTGCTCACTATCACATAAAAAAGTACTTATAAATAATTGGATTGTATTTGAATTCCATAGTTCTTTCTTTTTTCTTAGTTTTAGTTCAAATGGATTTTGTCATTAAAGTAAATAATAATGCATGTTTGTTAATTTTTAAACCGTATTAAAAGTTAATATATTTCAGTTGAAATCGACAGTCCGTAGCGCATTGTTGTCGTTGCCCACCCCACGGAATGACTATGAGATAGTAGTGCCGGACCAGGATAATGATGAACAGATGGACACCTCCAAGGAGAATGGTGTTGAGGACCAAGCTGATAAGGATGCTAGAATGGCAAAAGAACAGGAGGAGAAACGTAAGAATTTGATAGATTTGAAAGTGGTTGGTAGGATGTTTTATCAGTGATATAGGTCTTTTATGTTGTACACAGTCTTAAAGAAACATGAGCAATTCATCTAAAATCCAGTTGTTAAAAGACGAAACTTTTATTGCTATCTCGGAAGTGGGGGCTGGTATACTATAGGTTCTATTCCCACTTCTTGACTTGACTTCGGGCACTAGCTTTTATAAAGTTGCCTTATTGCTTATGTATGTAGTAAACGTTCTATGTAACTTGTTAAACCCTTATGAGCGGGAAAATAAATACTTGACTATGACTATTATAATCTGGATGCGCGTGCGCAGGGCAGGCGGAGCTGGCGCTGCGCAGCGCGGCGGTGCGGCGCGGCGCGGCGCGGCCGGCGGCGGTGGTGGCGGCGGGCGCGCGCGGCGCCGCGCCGCTCAACGCGCTGCAGCGCGCCGAGGAGCTGCTCAAGGCGGAGATGCTCACCATGCTGCACTACGACGCGCTCATGGACCCGCTCGGTGACTGGGACGCCTTGATATTTGAATTTGCTTATGTTTACCTCCTAGGCATACATTAAATTTAAAAAGAAAGCAATATTCGTTCTTTTTCTACGATATCAGTCTTACGTTATAGTTTAACAGATTATATCAAAAAAGAATACACGTTTGTCTTACAATGAATCCGTGCGCAGACGACAAGAAGGCGGTGCAGCAGCAGGCGGCGCACCTGGCGCACCTGGAGCAGCACCCGTACGAGCAGTTCAGCGCGGAGGAGCTGCGGGCGGCGCGCGCGCTGCTGCGGCGCGAGGCGGACGCGGTGCGCGCCGGCATGGGCCACGGGGACCTCGGCCTCGACGCCTACACGCAGGTCTGGGAGGAGTGTCTCGCGCAGGTACGTACCTTGCCTTGTGGTAGATAGATCCGGCTCGAAGGAGCAAACGTTGGTCCTTCGAGCCAGATATGGACATTACGGCACATGGAGCATTGGGTCGTTTATTCTTTAATTATTCTTTATTTTTTTCTCTCGATCGATCTGGCTTGAACGTCCACTGTTGAGGTTGTTGTGTTTATACTATTACATACTGTATTAATACGCGAAGTGCGTTTCTTTATCCTTCTTGAATCACATCACAACGTTATGTTCGTTATGAACTAGCAACAAGCATACGTCTCAATATCCATATAACATTTCCGGTGATAGGATCGTAGAGGCTTTGATTAAGAATGATAAAACTAATTAACCAAACCATTTCTTCACATTTTACGACACCAAATTTTACACAACATTTGTTAATATTTTAACAATTTTTTCTATTAAGGTTTAAAATATACACTGCTAGTTGTAAGCTATATTTTATGTTAACATTTTCCAGGTCCTATTCCTACCAGGACAAAATCGGTACACTCGGGCTAATCTCGCGAGTAAAAAGGACCGACTTGAATCGGCTGAGAAGAGATTGGAGCAGAATCGCAGTCACATGGCCAAGGAAGCCAAGAAATGCTCTAAGATGGAGAAAAAGCTAAGAGTACTGACGGGTAAACTGATTTATATATTTTATAGATATTATTACTGTTATTATTAGAGCTGGTACAGCTCTAAGCTAAGCCTTGTACATATTTCTTTGCATATAATTTCTAAGGAAAGGCTAAAACTATATTGGTATTAGCTATAATTAATGCACATCAATAATAGTTTTGATACATTGTATGCTATTAAGATTTGCTTATTCGTTACCAGGTGGATACCAAAGCCGGACCGCGTCGTTGATAAAGCAGTTCCAGGAGCTGCAGGACCAGATCGAGCAGGCCAATCTGGAACTGTCCACTTTCAAGTTTCTCGCTGAACAGGAAAAGGCCGCTATTCCCAGGAGGATAGAGGTAATATTTGTGTGCATTCTGTTACAATGACTATCATTGATAGAAAGGTTCAAAGGAAAGTTGATTGGTAGAGGATGCAGGATTTATAATTGCATGGTAAACAGGATTTATAACATTATGATAAGAGAAAAGAACTAGTCATGTTTTTTTATGTTGGTTTCTTAAAATACCAATATTGTTATAATAATATTTGGACACTAATTATTGGAAGTACAGATTGTAAATTTCCTTCACTTACTGATTAAGTGGTTTATTAAAAATGTTTTCTTATTTTGCAGTCATTAACTGAAGATGTGAATCGTCAGACTGAACGCGAAAAACAACTTCAGAAGCGATATTCGGAGTTGCAAGCGGAGTTGGAAGAAATCCACAAAAAGAAAACCAATACTGAAATAAGGACTGAATAATTTTATCAGATAATTACAGTGACATGGACGAGAATATGTTTGATAATACAAAATGTGTGTTCGTTTGTGTGGTTGTGCTAGAGGAACGAATTAAGACATAGATTTCTATCTTTTATTTAACAGTTGCATATTATTTTTACTTTAGATAAAATCGCATTGACAAGTAGTAAAAATAATTTAAGAGGCTGGTTTCAACATTCGTATTTTTCATTCGCAATTTTCATAAACTATTTGTCTTATTAACTAACAGATAAGTTAAACACAACACATTCATGTGAAACCAGTCACATAAGACACAGTCACATATCTATTCGTTTCATCATATTGCCTTCTTTAAAAATTGTTATCGTGTACTATTCACATTTTATACAAATACACCAAATTTTATAATTTAAAAAAGAGAAATTCTTATAAAATGTATGCAAACTACGTGACTTGAATTATTTACATACATATATAGTTTTTTGTCTTTACGTGCATCAAATACAATTTAACTATAGGATTGCATTTTCCTTTATGAACTACAAACACAAAGTTGCTTCAAACTTACATAGATGAGAGCTACTATTTGAATTTTATCGGTAAAATATTTGTGTGGTTGAAATTGGTTACTTGTATGGTATCGACCAATATGCCACTATTTGCCTTACTTCAAACATTTAGAAATATATCGAAAAGTATGAGTTAGAGACAGTAAAATGGGCTTTGATTGAATAATTACTATTTGTAAAGTTATTGGAATGGAAACTTAATGTGAAAATAAAGTAATGTTGAAATGTTCCATTGATAACGAAATAGTATCAATAATGGTGAAATTAACACTCGCTTTTTTACATTCGTAAGTCAATTTAATGTTCGTATTGTAAGAATATAAACAAAATATCTAGAATTGCATAATACAGACTTTTAAATCTGAAATTGGTGGATGAAATGTAGCCAATATTATTTCAAAATTGAACCAGATCGTGAAATCTGCAACATTTGTTAATTTTTATTAAATAATAAATATAGATTTTAATTAAAAATAACAAAATGTCTGAATTTCTGACAAAAAACAATTTCTACCATCATAAATGGAAATAAAGAATCAAATTGAGATGGTGTTGTTTTATTGATGACCTTTTCCTTGAATAAGACCTTGAAAATTCTCTTACGCGATAATCTTTGAGTGCAATCGGAATTAAAATTATAACATATAATGAATAAAAAGTATACAAATTTTATTATTTATTTACTGATACTCCTGGCATTATAGGAAATAAAAATATTCTAATTTTATTGTTTGACACAAAATAAGTCGAAGAACAAACAGATAAATACAAATACAATTTCTACAGTTCATAATTTTTATTAGCAATATTCTTTTATATACACGGCACTTATAATACAAATTATCACAGAGATATCCAAACATGTTGGAATAATTTACGAGCATTAATTATAAATAATAATTTAATAATATAATTTATAACATTGACAACCAAGTTCTTTTTTATATAATTATAAAAGCATATAAATATTGAATCCTAAGAACTATCGTCTGAATCACTGTCTAATCTTTGAACTTTTCTGAACTTCTTTCTAACTAGTGGGCTTTCCCCATTATTTGTATCGTTTATAATATTCTTTTTGGGCGCTTTTCTTTTCCGTCTTTTTTCTTCTAGAAGCATTTCTGCCACTTCCAATTCTGACATGTCGTTGGCTTGCGTTAAACCGATGTGGGAGTCCACACAGAAGCTATCCTAAAACCACAATAAAAAATTTATTAATAAAACATTCATTAATGATTTACATGTATTTAATCAATGGAAACATTGATTTGAAGACTGGAAAAAACTAAAAATCTTTATCACATTAATGATTTTTTGAGACACCGTAAATTGGTGTATTCGAATTAAGTAATTTCTGTAAACAGACCATTTCATATGAGTCCTCTTCAACAAATTGCGAAAAAATCTCCTCATTGTTGAATTTCTTCGGCAATGCGGGTATCTTGAAGACACCTTTGACTGGGCTTCTGTAATATATAATTAATTTAAGCTCTTACTGACTGGCGATGGTGTATTAACAAATAATCTTAAGTTTCATCATTATCATTTCTTTTAATAAAATGTATGATCTTTCTGAGCTATTTATTCCAGATAAAATATTTCCTAGATATGGTTTACTGAGACAGAACCCTAAATTGAAATAGTTAGAAAACAGACCATTACAAAATTTTTATAAAATAATCTCGTGTTGTTTTATTTATTTAGGGAACTATATTATTAAAACCAAGGATTAATGATTACAACAAATCTATGTAAGTTGGTACTTATAAGTGCGTATAGTATTAGGTAATAGTGTTCAAAAGTCGCGTAAGCAAATTAATGCACTATCTCAGAAAATCAATAAATAATAAACGTAGTTTAACAAAATTAAAAAACACGATTTATTCGTTTATCGTGAGGAAACCGGTATGTCCAAGAATCAAAAGTTCAACGACATGTGACATCTGCCAACCCGCACTTGGCCAGCGTGGTGGATTATGGCCTGAACCCTCATAGGAGGCCTGTGTCCCAGCAGTGGGAACATATATGGGCTGATGATGATGAATTCACAACTCACTTGACAGACTGCAAGTAATGCGGCAACATATCAACACCGGATTCTTCATCCTCACACAGGAAATGTTCCAAGCTGCCCACACTACTGTCTGATGCGGAATCGCTCTCTTCGCCCGATACTTCCGCTTCTAGATCTAAGAACTCGTTGGCTTTACGATTCTTCTGGAAATTGGAATTGTAATAAAATATATTGCATTTTAATAATTACTAAGAGAATATGGTCTGTGACTTCTATGTATAAAAATTAATACAGTAAGGCACCGCTCGGGTGGACTTATGATTTTGCAGTTTTTATACTAATCATAATTTTATATCAATCAATCAGAAAAAAATGTAATAAAAATCGTTCAGCCACTCATAAGGTATATGTAGTGAAATTAAAACAATATCTAGACTAGCTTTATCCACGGACAAAGTGTTTACAATAATTTCTTTAGTTTGAGTATTATAAATATATAAGCTACATCACTGGTAGGTACCCTCAAAATCCATTCAGTGGTTTAATCTTAAAAGAGTAACAAACATACATTGGATGTATTATTTGTTCGTTCTTGTTACTACCATTCACTCATACACTTATTTTTATCATATATACATGAGTCGACAAGACTCAAAATGTCGGAGACTTAATTATAAATATGAGTATTTGATATATTTTTCGATTTACATTGTTGGGTAATTAGTTCTATCTATACTCACTTTGCGTACTTTATAATTTGATGTCTGCGTATTGGTCTTGATGAGAGCACTTTTCTGACTTCTGAAGTCGTTACCAACGAAATCGTCATCGCTGTCTTCGAGGCTTCCATTATTTCTATTACATATATTATTCATGAAGTTAATTTTTCGAGGTACAAGCTTACTGTCCTTTCGAAATTGTTGTAGAATTTCCAGATTCTTAGTAACGCTCTTTTTCTCATTACTATTAATGTGATTTTTATCTTCGTAATTGGGATTCTTATTCTCCTTTTGAGACAAAAATTTCGGTGAATGGACAACGAAATTTACATTACTGTCATGTTCTGTGTTTATATCGAATTTATTCGATGACAATGCAGCTAAAACTTTCTCACGTAAGCTCAATGACTTGGCGTTAGTTGCATCTAATTTCTGTTTTTTATTATTATTAAAATACGGTGAGGCTATAATTTCGTTATCGTCATCTTCAAATTTTCTTTTAACAGTTTTCGGACTCGTGTTTTGTTCGTTATTGATTGGAGACAAATTACGGGATTTATTTAATTCAATTTCTATTTCATCTTTTGAAGTTTTGTTACAAAATGATGTCTTATTATCGTTGTACATATCTACCGTCGTTTTACTAATTATAGGACTAATGTTAGGTTTCAAATTGATTGATTTATCTTTAAAATTATTTAGACTGTACTCTTGTGTAACATCATCGGAATCACTATCGCTATCTAAAATAATAAGACTCTCATGTTTTGTATTTTGTGTTTTATTATTTCTACTACGTTTACTATTATTTGTTAATTTACTTATATCTTGTTGTGTCATAAGAATAGGCGAAGAACTTCTGTCATCGATTTCTTTATTAGACTCTGAAGCTAAGTGAGTTCTTTTGAGAATGGAATTATTATTTCTACTACTATTAATCATTTCAACTAGCTGAGTTATTGTTAACATGCTTTTGTTATTGCTTGTATCTCCAGTTACATTCTGAATTAAATTGGATTTCGATGAACCTTCGTTTCGAACACATAAATCAGTATTATTTGACTCATCTTCAAGTATTAATTTCTTTTTAGCATTGCTTACAGGAGTAGAACTATTTAATTGTTTTTTCTTAGTGCTAAGTTGGAATTTTCGTGCTTGACTGCAAAGTATTGGAGATGTCGGTATATTGTCATTTTTTAATCTACCAGACAATATGGACGGACTTTTAACGTTATATTCTTGATTTCCTTTGTCATTTATAGGTTTGGGTACATTCGTATCACTAGCAATAACATCTTCTTCACTATCCAGTTTGATTTCATCATTATTACAATTAGAAATGTTTTTATCAATGTCAATATTCGCCATGGCGTCATCGTCTGAATCAGCAAAAATGTCATCGATGCTATCCAAACCAAAGAAACCGAGCGTATTTTTAGGGTCCTCAGCTTTTAAATCACTTTTAACCTCAACTTTTCCTTCATCGGGACTGCTATTTTCGAATATATCTTCAATATCACCGATATCGAAGTTGTTGTCTGCTTTATCATTAGTAACAACTTCTTTCTCTTCAACTGGAGAATTCGACAAATTAAAATCAAACTCTAGATCAAAATTTTTAGAATGGTCTCCGATGGAAATGTTTTTAATACTTTCATTTTGTTTTTTACTGATGTCTTTTATACATCGTTTAGCGCATTTGAGTATAGAATCTATATTTATTTCATCAATAAGTGAAAGATCGGGTAAATTAAGAGGTTGATTACTAAGTAATATAATAGGAGGTATACTTTTCCTTTGTGTCCTTCTCAAAACTTTACAGTCACATATGTGAGAACATATAAAACATTTTTTATCACTGTTAGTGATTTCTAAATTAAGATCAACCAGTAAGTTTATTAAACTAGTGGGCACTTTACCATCATTTTGTACGCCCAAATCATTTAATAGTTTCGTATAGTTTTTAGTAGACTTCGTAGCTGTACTGAACAGAGCTCGGATGTCGCCATCTCTTTTGTTTGGTGATTTATTTAGAGGGACTTTAACTTTCCTTTTAGTTTGTTTTTGTTTTACAGGGGAGGATGCAACTTTGACTATATTCTGAGTTGCGAAGTCCTGGGTATTGAATGCTGTAAAATCAGAAACATATCATTGACACAGTATAAATATTTCAATCAAAAATTACTAAATTTAACGAATTTGTAGATTATCTGTGTGATTCCACTTGCAATGTTTTTTTTCGATTATTTAAAAAAAAATATACATATAAATAATGGAAAGAACACAAACTAGGATTTTGTGTAGAAGGCGGTGCATCAAATCGTTTAGCGTCGCTACATTGCAACAACGACGTCAATATATCAGTATCCACAGAGTGTGAAATATTGACCGTCTGCTGTGAGGTCCTCTGCCATTCAAGCCATGTTGATAACTTGATATATTTGTTCTCTCCGTTACTTACATCCATGATAGATTCTGCAAGGTATTTAAAAGTATTATAACATTTTACCCATAGAGTTTTTAATTCATGTTGAATTTTACTCAATAATTTAAAAAAAGGAACATACTTTTTAAATAACATATATTTTGTCATCGCACAAATTTTAAGAATGTGAAAGCTTGTTTTTTTGAATGTTTGTCAGTCAATCACGCTGAAACTACTGAACGGATTTTGATGAAATTTGATATACAAACAGGAATAATAGTGAATAATAAAAAATCTATTCAAGATGATCTTTTAAAATATTCCGATCTACGATCAATATATTATGTTTTGACACCTTTATTTGCAGACCAAAGTTCCGTCGCTGGCTGCAATCTCTCAACTATAGAAAATCCTTCAGGAAATACTGTATTAAACTCTTCTTCTGTAATTAATTCATTAGTTTCTGCTTGCCTTACACAAGAACTACTGGAATTGCTTGTTGATGTTCTACCACACAGCATACTTTTTATGTCTTTTTGTCCCTGTAAGTAATAGCAGAAAATAAACATTATGGTACATTTCTGATAGTTAAAAGAAGTTACCCATTTATGGTTATGGTATGGTTTGGGTATACATTTTATAATCATGTTATGTATATTTCAAATAATGTTTGTCCATTTAATTTTAATATTATTTATTACATTTTTTTCCAAATCAGTTAAACCGTTTTACGTACGAAACAGAACACGAACAAAATAAAAGAATAATTGAATATCATAATTGTTTTCATGTGTAATATGTAACCTGCTTTGTCAAACAACAATCGGCTTTCCTTTTTATTGGCCTACTGTTTTGTTACAGAGTAATTAATATATTGCAATGTTCTTAATATTGCAATATAATTTGCTCTAAGGAATCTTTGTATGTAAAAATAAAACAAAATAATACGGCTGTACAAACCTTTTTAGCACCATCTGCATCCTTATCTTTCCCGCCATTTTTCTTAGCAACCGTGATGTGCATCTTGTGACACTCCGGCATGAAGTCGTGTGGGATCATGCGCGGGTTCGCTTTGTACAAATTGCTCTCGACTTCTTTGGACTGCAATATTTTGTCGTTTAACCCGTCCCTCTGCCGCATGCAGTCTATTAGAGTCTGTGTAGAATGGTTAAATTTTATTTATAAACAACATTCTTCGAGTCATATAAGTACAAAAATTACAAACGTTAATCAATGAAATTAAATCTTAGCAATATGTGAAATAGATCAGTCACCGTCATTCAGTTAACTATAAAAAACACTTAATAATGAATGTAAAATGACATATATTTTTATTGTTTACAACCAGATTAAAAACCCTCTCTATTTTAATTAGGTACTAGATGTGCGCCGCCGTTTTACTCACGTGGTACCTGATGTTGTATAGCATAAAGCCTTCCTGAATAAATGGACTATCTAGTACTGAAAGAATTTCTCAAATCGGACCCGTACATCATGAGGTTAGCGCGATTAGCCAACCAAACAAACAAACTCTTCAGCTTTATAACATTATTATAAATATTCATGAACCTAAGTTTGTTACCTGATGCTCCCTGCCCTCTGTAACTAATATATGCAC
Organism: Zerene cesonia; assembly: GCF_012273895.1. NCBI lineage: Eukaryota > Metazoa > Arthropoda > Insecta > Lepidoptera > Pieridae > Zerene > Zerene cesonia. The sequence goes on from NC_052107.1 coordinate 2,307,353, forward strand.
TTGGCCACCACGCTCTCGACCCGTACGTCCGCATCTATAAAAAGGCAATATATTTTATGAAATTACCACAGCGCAGATTTTTTTAAGAAACCATCAAATTATACATGATTTATCGTTATATTAATAATTCATATTAATCGTTATCAACTCACCGCTGCACCAGGCGCACAGGAGAGCGAGTAGATACATCCAAGCACAGGATGAAGACGTATGTATATATACTAGCGCGGTTTCACCCGCGTAAGTCCATATCTCGTAAGAATATCGAGATAAAAAGTTGCCTATATGTTATTCCAGTTGTCCAGCTGTGTACGTACCAAATTTGATTGCAATCGGTTCAGCAGTTTTTGCGTGAAAAAGCAACACACACACACACACACACACACATCCTTACAAACTTTCGCATTTATAATATTAGTAAGCAGTAAGATTAGTAGGATTAGTAGGAAAATTAGATGAAATTGTAGTTATTGAACCGTTAGCAACTCACCGCTGTACCAGGCGCACAGGCGAGCGAGTAGATACATCGAAGCAGAGGATGAGGTCGACGCCGCCCACGTCGAGCCCCTCCTCCGCGACGCACGTGCACACCAGCGCGTTGCAGCCGCCCGAGCGGAACGCGCGCATCACGCGCAGCTGCTGCTTTTGCGAGCTCACCGCTCTGCCCTCCTTGCCTGCTGGCCCGAATTCTTTGTTATACCACTTATTGTTACGTTTCATTTTTAGTTGTACAGCATTGAAATGTTTTATAACTGAGATAATTTTAAAGAGGAAAAAAACTAAAAGAGTTGAATAAATTCGACTGTAGAGGCGGGATCACGGTCGGCCGAGAGATGACGTTGCTACGTTTTGGGAAAAAGACGCGGGTTCGAATCCCGCCTCGTGATTGATTTCATCTATTCTTTAAAAAAATCTCAGTTATTGTTAATACAATACAAGTATATTTTAATATACATAAATTACGTATCACATTGATTGTCCGCGATGGACTCCTATACTACTTAACCGATTTTAATCAAATGTGCAGATGATAGTTTAAATTAGATTATTTCAAATGACAACCCGGGCGGAGCCGGTGAATGCAGCTAGTCTTTATATAGCTCTTAGATTAACAGCACACATTTATTTATATTTTAAGCTTTAAAAACACTAATAAAACTGTATGTATGAATGTCGATTGGTACGCACCGGACGCGCCCTGTCCCACGAACATCTGCGGCACGATGAGCGGCCGACACTGCAGGAGCAGGCAATGTACCAGATTCACACTTTCGCGGTACTCACAAAATACTAAAAAAATAATCAATTAAATAAGTTCATTTTGAAGCGAATAATAAAATAAAAAAGCCGAACTATAAGATCTATGAGAATAATGTAAGCATATAAAACAATATTTTTTTTTTGATATAAATATTACGTAAATTTGTAAAATAAAATATGAGGGTAAATTAAAGTATATATACATACTAGCTGCACCCGGCAAACGCTGTTCTGCCTTACTCTTATCATTTAGGTGTATGAAAAATAGATGCTGGCCGATTCTCATAGATACCGGATAAATATGAAAAATTTCATCAAAATCGGTCAAGCCGTTTCTGAGGAGTATGGCAACGAAAACTGTGACACGAGAATTTTATATATTAGATTTATATAAAGCAGTTTTTCTAGTAATATGATATCATTATTATTCCATCCATACCTATGGCACGCGTGTCTTGTCCCTTCTCCTTTGCTTTTTGAAAATGGTCCATCATGATCTCCTTCAGTTTATGAAACTTTGGATGACCGAAGCATAAATTTTTTGGCATCTAAACATTAAAATGGCAGACTGCTTTAATAGTACAAACTTTCATAAGAAGTCGATCAAAACAATTTTATGCATTTTTTATTATTTCTTTTTATTTCAAGTTCTTTTTTATTTTAATTTTTTTTATTTGAAATTTGAAACATCCATACATGAGAAATTTTGAAGCATTTCCATGCTATAAAACTAAGAATTAAATTAAATACATCCATACATATAATAATCAAATAGCGACCTAAGCCTATGACATACATCCAAACAACATATATCCGATGGCGAAAATCAAGTCAATCATTCAAACAATCTTTTCAATTTTATATTATCAGTAAGATATGAGTCTGTCTGTTTGTCTGTTGAATAACTGAAAAGCTACTATTCTTCTTTAGTAGCTCTTGTCCCAATATTATAAGTGAGTATTTACAGGTCACTCCAGGTTGAGCCGGGATGAGCATACAGTATATAAATATATTAACAATCTGATAATACAAACCTCAGGCACTGTTCCATCAGGTAACATGCTTCTGTCCAAGGACAAAGGATTAATACCTAGGTCATCCCTCAATCTCTCCAAGAGTGCTGTGAGTGCATCATCAGACTGAATCCAAGATTTTTCAGGGTGTTCATCAAAGAAATTTAAAAATACCCTAGATCCATGTTTTATCAGGAGTTCCAGGCCATGATACAGAGCGATTAGAAGCGTGAAGTCTTTCATTATGATGTTGTGTTGCGGGTGTCTGAAAACATGCAATACAATACACTTTAATCATCACATATCAATGAGGATGAATAACAAATGAAGAAAGAAAACAAGAAAGGAAAGAAGCATCTGAAAGGTTAAATAGAATGTCTTATTGCTTATAAGTTATCCCCGCCAGGTAACTTTAGATAGGATTTCTTATAACTTAACATTAGAGTTGGTGTTTAAATGAATGACGAGTATTAATATAATAATATAGACTTAAAGTATCACTATTTAGTGTAATCAAATAAATCTTTATTGAGATTATGAATCTGCTTTGTTTTTTTTTTAAGTGCATATCACATACTACAGGCTAAGATTTGAAGTATTTTAGTTTGAAAAAATGTGCTTAACGAGCAAGGTTGTAGGCATCATTCCAAAACGGGAAAACCTATTGAGAACAGACAGTTACATAGCTCAGTTATGTATCAAGAAGTAATTACGCCTCAAAAGGTATCTTTACCCTTTTCAGTTTTTAAATATTTTATAAATACATGAATTTACAAATTATTTAAGTTTATTATTCTTAAAATAAGTAAAGAAACTCAAGACAAAATCTATTATAGTATCATAACAATAAAGTGTTTTAAACAAAAATACCTGGCTCCCCTCTCCTTAGTTTGGAATTCTTTATAGAGCATAACAATTCGTCCTTTGGATAAGTTTCCTAAATTTTGTGGCAATATATTAAACTGCTTCAGTCTTCTTGCGTAACTATCTAAAATCTGAAATCCAAATTTACTCTTAAAAGAAATTTGCTCTTAGAAATTAAAGAAAATACTTAATATTTTAACGTAATTTAATTAAACACGATTTTATCATGTATAAACCCTTTATGTTTTAGTCGGCAATGGAGCTGGTGGGTCGCCTGATGTGAATTTTACTACCGCCCAGGAACATTTAGAGAGGCGAAAGGTCCGCAGACCTTACGCCTCTAGAAATGAATTGTAAAATGTTACAGTTAAAATTCATTCACCATTACAACGCATTATCCCTAGTTATTAGTAGGTACTCGCTGGCCCATCATGAAGATGGTTATCATTAACTATTATAATTAAAAAATATTTGAAACACAAATTATATGACTAAATAATAGTGTAAAAACAGTTTTTATTTAGGAAAAAATAGTATATTCTAGTTATTTGTAACGAAAAACGGGTTTTAATGTTAACATGTATATTTTAATATCGCTAAACTTATGCAACGCATTTTGATGTGGGTGTTTTTATAGAGGAAGGTTTTAGCAGATCTATAAAATGTTAAGTTTCAGACAACGCGGGCGAAGCGGTGAGTAGAAGATACATACAAATTTGAACACTTACTTCAACATAGCGTTGGCGTAACTGTGTTAATTCAGGTCCCAGCTGAATAATGACTGTGTTAATTTTCCTTGAGTGACTGTATGGTGCTACATCAATACAGTTTTCACTTCTCAGTTCCAGATGTGCAATATTTAAGTTCTTCACTACCTAGGGAAAGGATCATTTAATCTATACTATAATATTATAAAGCTGAAGAGTTCGTTTGTTTGTTTGTACGCACTAATATCAGGAGCTACTGGTCTGATTTGAAAATTATTCCTGTGTTAGATAGCACATTTATTAAGGAAGGCTATAGGATACATATGTACCGCGGGCGAAACCGGCGCAGACGGCTAGTAAATATTATACCTAAAAAACATACACAGTACACATAACACATAGCAATAACTGTGTTTTAAGCCAAATCCACACAGGCTTTTCAAGAGTATATTCAGTTCTAAACTTTGTGTGATTATATTTGGATTTTTATTAATATGAAGAAAATGTTTATATTTTATAGAGCAAAAAAAAAATAATGCATACAAGATAAATATTAATAATATGGCTCTTCTCTACAGAAGCTGAGTTTCAAAACTAGTGGCCACAATTCAAGTGTTTCTATTATTCTTTTTAAATAACTTACATTAATAACATCCTCCACTTTACTCCCAGGAGTTGCGGACAGTGCAAGTATCCTATAAGTCTTATGACCCATATCATTTAAAGTAGAAATTATTTGACAATATGCATAATTGCCTCTTGCTCTATGTGCCTCGTCAATTACCAGACAACGAATTTTATCACCGGGACAAATGCCGGATTTCATATCATTATATATTACTTGTGGAGTTGCAAAAAATACTCTTTTGGATTTCCAATGCTGTTTTCTGGTATTCACATGCATGTGCCCTGAAATATTTTAACATTGTAAATATAGTGAGGTTATGTTATTATGAATGTAAGGTAAATTGCAGATAAGATTCGTTACTGATAACTCTAGAATTTTAGATTATCAATTTATTTAAAATTCAAGAAACAATAGGGTTTACCTTTGTATTAAAATATGCTACCAATAATTATATTATACTAATATAATATTATACAAAAGTTTGTAAGTATGAATCAATGTAGGGATGTTTGTTACTCTTTCACATGACAACAGCTTACCATATCTGTATGAAATATTGTACAGAGATAAACAGTCTAGATCAGCACATATCTATGCAACTTTTTACCCACCTACCCTTCAAGTGACCCATACGGTTACAGTTTGTTATTAATGAATATTGATTTATGAAATTAATTATATTATTTTAAAATACCTGTCATTTCTATAGTGTCTTTAGGGGGTAAGGCTACGATATTGTAACAGGCCTCTATCTGTTGGGCAACAAGGGGTCTCGTAGGTGCTGTGAATACAATCTTGCCCAGTGGATACCATCTATAAAAGTTGTACATTATAACTGCTGCTATGAAGGTCTTTCCAAGACCTGTTGGGAGGCTTACCTGAAATAATTTTCATCTTGTACATTTACTGGTTTATTTAATTATATCTTGATTGTACACACATTTTAGTATTAAACAATTTTCTTCACAAACATGTACATTCAATAATATGGCTAGAAAAACAACATGATTGAAAAATAATGTGATCACTAAATTATAATATTACAATATAATATATTAAAAACTTAAAAAAATGTATTATCACTACAAACCAGAGTGTTTTTTAAAATAGAAGCTCTTATGATGTTGAACTGGTAATCCCTTACTGGATAGTTTGTAGGATAAACCCATGTTTTGCCCGTTAACCTGTCATAGCCACTTATCTCTTCATCACAACATAGAGCACTGAAAAAAAAACAATTAGTGAATCTTTTTTTGGTTAGTGCAATGCAAATGCTGTATTATTTGCATTGATAGTGTATTTTTATTATGTTCGATTATCACCTTACCTTATGTTAAGCGAACTTTTGTTCGAATTTTTATCACGAAATGTTTCATCTTTAAAAGCCGAATTATCAAAGTTAGCGAGAATTGCGGAATCATCAAATATTTCATCGTCGTCGAAACCATTTTCAATATTGTTGTTGAATGTTTTGTTCATGATTTATTGAAATTTCATGTCATGGTTTATTTTAGTATTAAAAACATAATTATATGGATTTAAAGTATTTATTTAGATTAACGAGATTATGTCATATGTATTTATCATATCACTGGAATACACATAAATAAATATAAATAAACAACTCAAACTTTTAAATGCTTATAATTCTTCCCTCTAACTTTTTTAGTGGTCGCTTGTCAATTGTCATTTTGATAATTGATTTGTAATTTGTCAGAACAGTGACAGAACATCAACAACAATATTTGATCAGCAGACGTACTATATTACTTACTCTGTGACAACATCAAGTATTAATGTATTATTGTACACAATATATTAAAATTACACAATCAATAATGCTATGGTGCTTTATATTATATAATATATATGGCTACATATTCAAATTGATACTTAGTATGACATTGTTGTCTACACTCTGCACTCACTGATGTCTCTATTACTTAATCAGTGGTCTATATTCTTTGCTTATAGACTTTAAATTCTATATTTCTATCTCTGTAGATGGCTTGGCTTAAAAGTCTCGTAACCAAGCCATTTAATCTTTAAAAAAAAAGAAATCTGTTAGATGATTTATCAACAAAAATCAGCCGGTAAAAATCAGACACACAGTACTTGTATATATAAAATCAGATAACAATTAGTTTCAACGTTTATAACATTAAATATAGCTACAAAATATTAATAGCTATGTAAAATGGAACTAGAAGATGGTTTTGATGACTTGCTCGCCGAAATAACTGAACCTACTTCGCCGAAGAAAGTTAAGCAAGATCCTGATATCCAACCAGGTTTTTGTAATTTAACTTAGGTTTAAATATTTTTTTTTAACCTTTTCAAAGTTATTAAATAGCATTTGAATACCTTTTTTTAATTATATTTTATTTATGGGAACTTCTTTATTATAATATAAATAATATAAAAAATATTACTATTTATAGGAACATCAAAAGAAGGCAACAAATCATCAGCCTCTAAAAGTCACTGTGTCTTAGTCAATCAGAAACAGGTAAATTAAATATATATTATTCTTTCTCACCTCAGTGACATAACTTATTAGGTTATAGTATGTAACTTTTAACATTTTCAGAGAGGTAATCCATTACTGAAGTTTATATTGAGTGTACCATGGGAATATGATGATGTTATTCCTGATTATGAGATTGGTAAAACTATATGTGTATTATTTTTATCAGTACGGTATCATAACTTGAATCCAGATTATATAAATAACAGATTAAAGGAACTTGGAAAGAAATATGAACTAAGGGTGCTTTTAGTGCAGGTTTGTATATTAATAACTATTATTACAATGGAAACTGAATGACAGATCATGAGATTATAAATACTGTATGCATGTATATCATGATTATTGTTTACAGGTTGATCTTAAAGATCCTCATGCTGCATTAAAAAACCTAACAAGAATTTGTTTGCTAACTGACCTAACTTTGATGTTGGCCTGGAGCCCTGAAGAAGCAGCCAAAATAATTGAGAATTACAAAATATATGAAAATAAACCACCAGATACGATTATGGAAAGAGTTGAGAATGATCCACATCAAAAAGTAATATACGACTTTTTAATTAGTATCAATGTAAAGATTTGACTCTGAACAGCTTCTCTAAGTCTAACTTAAAAGCAAACATTTTGCTTACCTCACTCATGTTTCATTACTTTTTGAAAGTTACATTTACATTAAACATTGTTAAAAAATTACTGTTATTTTTTTTTTAGATAGTAAATGCTTTGTCATCAATAAAACCAGTTAATAAAACAGATGCTATGACACTGATAAGTACATTTGGAACTTTGGAAAATATAATCAAAGCAACAGAGAGGAGATTAGCAGACTGCCCTGGGTTTGGTGCGACTAAAGCAAAAAAGCTGTATAAAGCTTTGCATGAGCCGTTTTTGAAGAGTAGCCATAATAAACCAGATGTATTTGCGGGAGATATCAGTATAGAAGATGTTGAAAATGCTGAAAATAATGTAGATAGCTAAGAAATAGAATAGTTTTTTAATTATGAAATATATATTATTTATTCAAAAAGTTTTTTATATGTTGATAAATGATGTTCCGACTGCAGTAATATCAGCCCTAAATTTTTAAGCTTTAGTCATCACATCAGCAAAGTGTTGGACAGTTACATTTAAAAGTTTCTGTGGATTTTTAATAAGGCAGACAAAAATCACTAGTTAATACTGTAATTCTAATAAAAGCTAGATGTTTCCATTACTTATACAAAGCTTTGAGCAAAATTCAGTTTTAATTTGAATTTTATTTTACAAATAAATTCATTGAAGTTGTTACTTGTTTTCCGCTAGCGCGGCGCTGAACTAGCTAGTAGTGTAGTGCCGGCCGTGATAGCTGCCACCTTGTTATTCTAAAATGGGCATAAAAATTAATAAAAACGTGTAATCACAAATAATCGCAATTACCACCAGAATGCTGTATAGTGTAAGTTTTTCTGGCTCAATTATAATTCTGTAATATACATAGGTAATTATTCCGACTTCGAGCATTTAAAAGATGATTAGAACTTCAGTGGCCAATCAAAACGCTCAGTTCGTAAACAAACCCTTTCTCAGCAAGGTTTAAAAGCAAAGAATTCTATTCGGCCCAATTTCGAGATAATTGCTAAAAATACGAAATAGAGATAGGTTGCCCTTCTATAATGGATTAAAGACTAGATTAAGGGCTAGATTCTACCCGAAAAGGGCTAAGGTGGCTACAACAACTACAACAATAACAAAATGCATAACGAGACTCTCTCGTTATACATTTTAAGTGGAGAAATAGGTGGAGTAGTGGAGTAGTTCACAAACAACAATTTTTGTAATTCCACAATTCAAGACATGTATTATCTTAGTCTCCCCGTCACCACATTCGCTGTAAAGTGTTCGAAACGTCGGGTTAATAATATAATGAATAAATCGAGTTTAAAATCCGTTAAAAAGTCTAAATCTCTTTAATTTCAAAATGTAAAATACTCACGTAAAATCAAACGCAAGAAAATACTACACATTACCATCTCTTATTTCACTTCCTTTCAAGTTTAGTGTGGTTTGGTTTTGGTTTGTGACAATAAGTACACAGAGTGCCATCCTAGGACAACCAAATCAAAATCAGTTCAGTGAGGGAAGTTCAACTCAAGCCGTAATCGGGCAGATCGAAGGAAGAATTATATTTCTCATTTTCAATATTAGTAAAAAATAATATCTTGAGAGTCCTACCTATATCGTATCGTATCGTATCTAATATTGCATCTTTTATTATAAAAATATTTCTGTAAAATTCGATTTATTCACTTATGTGGAGTGAATGATATGTTTTCACCACTTTTGTAACATCGCTGGTCATCTTTTAGAAGTCCGGTTTGGAAGGAGGTCAAACCGAATTTCTTAACATTGTCCTTTCTTTTCCTTGACTGTCACTGAATGCTTGTGTCATGACAATGTAGATTTTTTTTTCTTGCAAGCGCTTAAAACTAATATTACAACATAATTTACGGAATTAAGGTACAAGGCACTAACGGCGTATGTTAGTTAATTCCTACGAATATTATAAATGCGAAAGTAACTTTGTATCTTCTTCAGGCATAAACCACCAAACCGATTTGGATGAAATTTTGCACTAAAGTAATTTGTAATGAGTTATAGGGAAACCTGGGACAATTTTTTCGCGGTCGGAAGCTGGTAGTAGTAGTTGCAGAATATGTTAGTAGCTCTACGAATTTGGTTATGCCTTTAAAGTATCTGTGATAAACTATTACTCGAGAAACATATAATACATATCCACTTGAAAATAAACAGGAAGCTAGCTAGTATCAGTGTAGCAAGTTTTTTTGTTGCTTAATTGATTTAACGAAAGAGTTTTGCTGTTAGAATTGAACTATTTGTATTGGGAACAATTAACCTATTTTCATAAGTTCCGAAAGAATTTTAAAAATTTTCAAAAGAACTGCAATTAGGTAAGTGTTATTATCCGTGTAGAAACGTAGTTATATTAATTACGTTTACTATTCATGAAAATCGAAGGTAGTCTAGATAGATAAACAACTAAAG